>NW_027062705.1:62411-152384 GCF_032884065.1 Artemia franciscana
TCTGTGTAGGGCCACGCACACAGTTGGGCGCAGATACCCTCTTAGCCGGTTGTATTCAAAACATTATCGAATCTGCTTATAATCCAAAAGAAATGACCAAAAGAGATGAACTTGTAGCCGCACGTAAAGACTTGAAAAGTCTGATGATGGAGAGGAAGAAGAAAAATGGAAAACTAAAATTTTAAAAGTGCTTTATTCTTTGGCTTATTTATTTGTTGTCTGTACTTCGGACTGTAATTTTTTATGCGAAAGCAATAGAACGTTCTGGGATCCTGTTTTTGTACTGTTTGAATAAAATTGCTGACTCAAAATTTCTATTAGATGCATTTAGGAACAGTGCGAAGTGTGTCTGTGTGCGGGGGGGGGGGTAGCAGCCATTCGATCACTTTGATTCTTAGAAAGAGCACTAGAATTTTTGATTACCAATCGAATGAGCCCCTCCGAAGTTTCTATGACAGCGCTTTCTATAAAAACCTTCTATACACCAGTGCATAAAATACAACCCTTGCCCTAAGGGCTAGGGGGATTTGTTATCCTCAAAGACAAAATTTCTGGACCTTTCGAATCCTTTGAAAAAATAGCTATTTAATTTTTGTACTAGAAGTGTTTGGTAAAATGTTGGGTGTGGGAGAAGCATAACTCGTGTGATAGCGCGTGGATAACTCGTTTAATGCTAAATCAGGAGTTAATCAGGGTTGTGGTATATCACCTTAATATGGATCATTTTGATGGACTTTGTCTTAAGGAGCACAAGAAAGGCAACAGCAAAACATGGAATTAAATGGGGATGAAAAACTTTCCTGGACTTAGATAATGCTGATAAATTGAAGCAGCCTAGATTAACGTTTGAGCAAAATGAATGAGCTTTTATGTGTTTTGCAAGTTCAAGGTGCTAGAATCAGTTTGAAAATTAACGTTAATAGGGCTACATCACAATGGCTAGGAATATTTCAAGATGAAAAAGTGACCTTGGGTAATAAAAGATAGATCAGGTGGAAAAAAAAACTAAAAACTAATAAAAAAAACTAAAAAAGCTAAAAAACTAAAAAACCTAAAAAAGATAAAAAATAAAAAAGGAAAAAAATGAAAAATAAAGGAGAAAAACAAAACTAAAAAACGAATGTATATACAGACCGGGACACCGGGATACAAATGACGACCGGGACACAGGGAATATAAATGACGACCGGGACACAGGGACACAACTACAACGCGAAGCGCCAACCCAACAGCTAGTAGTGTATAAATGTTTTGCCATTGGAATTCCAACCTCTATCGCTGCAATATCAGTTTGCTGGGCTATGAAATGCATAAAGAAGCTAAAACGAAGAGAATTAATGCTTCTTCTGCATTAACAGAGTCTAAGAAGAAGCCACTTGATATTAAAAGATGTAAACAAGCTAACCCGGACGAATTTAATACTTGCAAAGAAGTAACAGAGTTTAAGAAAAAAATGCTTGACCTATTGGATTCTGAACTATCTTGCAGCATCTGCTATGAGGCTGTGGTAATCATTAATTCAGTACATCTTTTACTGTGATAATCTATATAGCGTGCAATGAATATAGTGTATAAATGTTTTGCCATTGGAATTCCAGCCTCTATCGCTGCAATATTAGTTTCCTGGGCTATGAAAAAGCATAAAGAAGGTAAAACGAAGGGAATTAATGCTTCTACTGCATTAACAGAGTCTAAGAAGAAGCCACTTGATATTAAAAGATGTAAACAAGCTAACCCGGACGAATTTAATACTTGCAAAGAAGTAACAGAGTTTAAGAAAAAAATGCTTGACCTATTGGATTCTGAACTATCTTGCAGCATCTGCTATGAGGTATTTGTTGAGCCAGTTAGACTGCCGTGTCTACACGCTTTCTGCGAAGCTTGCGTCCTTAAGAATGAAGAAAACCAAACAAAATGTCCTCTGTGTAGGGCCACGTACACAGTTGGTCGCAAAGATACCCTTTTAGCCGGTTGTATTCAAAACATTATCGAATCTCCTTATAATCCAAATGAAATGACTGAAAGGGATGAACTTGTAGCCGCCCATAAAGACTTGATAAGTCTGATGATGGAGAGGAAGAAGAAAAAATGGAAAACTAAAATTTTAAAAGGGCTTTATTTTTTGGCTGATTTATTTGTTGTCTGTACTTCGTACTGTAACTGGCAGCATCTGCTATTAGTTATTTGTTGAGCCAGTTAGACTGCCGTGTCTACACGCTTTCTGCGAAGCTTGCGTCCTTCAGAATGAAGAAAACCAAACAAAAATGTCCTCTGTGTAGGGCCACGTACACAGTTGGTCGCAGATACCCTTTTAGCCGGTTGTATTCAAAACATTATCGAATCTGCTTATAATCCAAAGGAAATGACCAAAAGAGATGAACTTGTAGCCGCACGTAAAGACTTGAAAAGTCTGATGATGGAGAGGAAGAAGAAAAATGGAAAACTAAAATTTTAAAAGGGCTTTATTCTTTGGCTTATTTATTTGTTGTCTGTACTTCGGACTGTAATTTTTTATGCGAAAGCAATAGAACGTTCTGGGATCCTGTTTTTGTACTGTTTGAATAAAATTGCTGACTCAAAATTTCTATTAGATGCATTTAGGAACAGTGCGAAGTGTGTCTGTGTGCGGGGGGGGGGGGTAGCAGCCATTCGATCACTTTGATTCTTAGAAAGAGCACTAGAATTTTTGATTACCAATCGAATGAGCCCCTTCCGAAGTTTCTATGACAGCGCTTTCTATAAAAACCTTCTATACACCAGTGCATAAAATACAACCCTTGCCCTAAGGGCTAGGGGGATTTGTTATCCTCAAAGACAAAATTTCTGGACCTTTCGAATCCTTTGAAAAAATAGCTATTTAATTTTTGTATTAGAAGTGTTTGGTAAAATGTTGGGGGTGTGGGAGAAGCATAACTCGTGTGATAGCGCGAGGATAACTCGTTTAATACTAAATCAGGAGTTAATCAGGGTTGTGGTATATCACCCTTAATATGGATCATTTTGATGGACTTTGTCTTAAGGAGCACAAGAAAGGCAACAGCAAAACATGGAATTAAATGGGGATGAAAAACTTTCCTGGACTTAGATAATGCTGATAAATTGAAGCAGCCTACATTAACGTTTGAGCAAAATGAATGAGCTTTTATGTGTTTTGCAAGTTCAAGGTGCTAGAATCAGTTTGAAAATTAACGTTAATAGGGCTACATCACAATGGCTAGGAATATTTCAAGATGAAAAAGTGACCTTGGGTAATAAAAGATAGATCAGATGGAAAAAAAAACTAAAAACTAATAAAAAAACTAAAAAAGCTAAAAAACTAAAAAACCTAAAAAAGAAAAAAAATAAAAAAGGAAAAAAATGAAAAATAAAGGAGAAAAACAAAACTAAAAAACGAATGTATATACAGACCGGGACACCGGGATACAAATGACTACCGGGACACAGGGAATATAAATGACGACCGGGACACAGGGACACAACTACAACGCGAAGCGCCAACCCAACAGCTAGTAGTGTATAAATGTTTTGCCATTGGAATTCCAACCTCTATCGCTGCAATATCAGTTTACTGGGCTATGAAATGCATAAAGAAGCTAAAACGAAGAGAATTAATACTTCTTCTGCATTAACAGAGTCTAAGAAGAAGCCACTTGATATTAAAAGATGTAAACAAGCTAACCCGGACGAATTTAATACTTGCAAAGAAGTAACAGAGTTTAAGAAAAAAATGCTTGACCTATTGGATTCTGAACTATCTTGCAGCATCTGCTATGAGGCTGTGGTAATCATTAATTCAGTACATCTTTTACTGTGATAATCTATATAGCGTGCAATGAATATAGTGTATAAATGTTTTGCCATTGGAATTCCAGCCTCTATCGCTGCAATATCAGTTTCCTGGGCTATGAAAAAGCATAAAGAAGGTAAAACGAAGGGAATTAATGCTTCTACTGCATTAACAGAGTCTAAGAAGAAGCCACTTGATATTAAAAGATGTAAACAAGCTAACCCGGACGAATTTAATACTTGCAAAGAAGTAACAGAGTTTAAGAAAAAAATGCTTGACCTATTGGATTCTGAACTATCTTGCAGCATCTGCTATGAGGTATTTGTTGAGCCAGTTAGACTGCCGTGTCTACACGCTTTCTGCGAAGCTTGCGTCCTTAAGAATGAAGAAAACCAAACAAAATGTCCTCTGTGTAGGGCCACGTACACAGTTGGTCGCAAAGATACCCTTTTAGCCGGTTGTATTCAAAACATTATCAAATCTGCTTATAATCCAAATGAAATGACTGAAAGGGATGAACTTGTAGCCGCCCATAAAGACTTGATAAGTCTGATGATGGAGAGGAAGAAGAAAAAATAGAAAACTAAAATTTTAAAAGGGCTTTATTTTTTGGCTGATTTATTTGTTGTCTGTACTTCGTACTGTATCTGGCAGCATCTGCTATTAGTTATTTGTTGAGCCAGTTAGACTGCCGTGTCTACACGCTTTCTGCGAAGCTTGCGTCCTTCAGAATGAAGAAAACCAAACAAAATGTCCTCTGTGTAGGGCCACGTACACAGTTGGTCGCAGATACCCTTTTAGCCGGTTGTATTCAAAACATTATCGAATCTGCTTATAATCCAAAGGAAATGACCAAAAGAGATGAACTTGTAGCTGCACGTAAAGACTTGAAAAGTCTGATGATGGAGAGGAAGAAGAAAAATGGAAAACTAAAATTTTAAAAGGGCTTTATTCTTTGGCTTATTTATTTGTTGTCTGTACTTCGGACTGTAATTTTTTATGCGAAAGCAATAGAACGTTCTGGGATCCTGTTTTTGTACTGTTTGAATAAAATTGCTGACTCAAAATTTCTATTAGATGCATTTAGGAACAGTGCGAAGTGTGTCTGTGTGCGGGGGGGGGGGGGGTAGCAGCCATTCGATCACTTTGATTCTTAGAAAGAGCACTAGAATTTTTGATTACCAATCGAATGAGCCCCTTCCGAAGTTTCTATGACAGCGCTTTCTATAAAAACCTTCTATACACCAGTGCATAAAATACAACCCTTGCCCTAAGGGCTAGGGGGATTTGTTATCCTCAAAGACAAAATTTCTGGACCTTTCGAATCCTTTGAAAAAATAGCTATTTAATTTTTGTATTAGAAGTGTTTGGTAAAATGTTGGGGGTGTGGGAGAAGCATAACTCGTGTGATAGCGCGTGGATAACTCGTTTAATACTAAATCAGGAGTTAATCAGGGTTGTGGTATATCACCCTTAATATGGATCATTTTGATGGACTTTGTCTTAAGGAGCACAAAAAAGGCAACAGCAAAACATGGAATTAAATGGGGATGAAAAACTTTCCTGGACTTAGATAATGCTGATAAATTGAAGCAGCCTACATTAACGTTTGAGCAAAATGAATGAGCTTTTATGTGTTTTGCAAGTTCAAGGTGCTAGAATCAGTTTGAAAATTAACGTTAATAGGGCTACATCACAATGGCTAGGAATATTTCAAGATGAAAAAGTGACCTTGGGTAATAAAAGATAGATCAGGTGGAAAAAAAAACTAAAAACTAATAAAAAAACAAAAAAAGCTAAAAAACTAAAAAACCTTAAAAAAGAAAAAAAATAAAAAAGGAAAAAAATGAAAAATAAAGGAGAAAAACAAAACAAAAAAACGAATGTATATACAGACTGGGACACCGGGATACAAATGACGACCGGGACACAGGGAATATAAATGACGACCGGGACACAGGGACACAACTACAACGCGAAGCGCCAACCCAACAGCTAGTAGTATATAAATGTTTTGCCATTGGAATTCCAACCTCTATCGCTGCAATATCAGTTTGCTGGGCTATGAAATGCATAAAGAAGCTAAAACGAAGGGAATTAATGCTTCTTCTGCATTAACAGAGTCTAAGAAGAAGCCACTTGATATTAAAAGATGTAAACAAGCTAACCCGGACGAATTTAATACTTGCAAAGAAGTAACAGAGTTTAAGAAAAAAATGCTTGACCTATTGGATTCTGAACTATCTTGCAGCATCTGCTATGAGGCTGTGGTAATCATTAATTCAGTACATCTTTTACTGTGATAATCTATATAGCGTGCAATGAATATAGTGTATAAATGTTTTGCCATTGGAATTCCAGCCTCTATCGCTGCAATATCAGTTTCCTGGGCTATGAAAAAGCATAAAGAAGGTAAAACGAAGGGAATTAATGCTTCTACTGCATTAACAGAGTCTAAGAAGAAGCCACTTGATATTAAAAGATGTAAACAAGCTAACCCGGACGAATTTAATACTTGCAAAGAAGTAACAGAGTTTAAGAAAAAAATGCTTGACCTATTGGATTCTGAACTATCTTGCAGCATCTGCTATGAGGTATTTGTTGAGCCAGTTAGACTGCCGTGTCTACACGCTTTCTGCGAAGCTTGCGTCCTTAAGAATGAAGAAAACCAAACAAAATGTCCTCTGTGTAGGGCCACGTACACAGTTGGTCGCAAAGATACCCTTTTAGCCGGTTGTATTCAAAACATTATCGAATCTGCTTATAATCCAAATGAAATGACTGAAAGGGATGAACTTGTAGCCGCCCATAAAGACTTGATAAGTCTGATGATGGAGAGGAAGAAGAAAAAATGGAAAACTAAAATTTTAAAAGGGCTTTATTTTTTGGCTGATTTATTTGTTGTCTGTACTTCGTACTGTATCTGGCAGCATCTGCTATTAGTTATTTGTTGAGCCAGTTAGACTGCCGTGTCTACACGCTTTCTGCGAAGCTTGCGTCCTTCAGAATGAAGAAAACCAAACAAAATGTCCTCTGTGTAGGGCCACGTACACAGTTGGTCGCAGATACCCTTTTAGCCGGTTGTATTCAAAACATTATCGAATCTGCTTATAATCCAAAGGAAATGACCAAAAGAGATGAACTTGTAGCCGCACGTAAAGACTTGAAAAGTCTGATGATGGAGAGGAAGAAGAAAAATGGAAAACTAAAATTTTAAAAGGGCTTTATTCTTTGGCTTATTTATTTGTTGTCTGTACTTCGGACTGTAATTTTTTATGCGAAAGCAATAGAACGTTCTGGGATCCTGTTTTTGTACTGTTTGAATAAAATTGCTGACTCAAAATTTCTATTAGATGCATTTAGGAACAGTGCGAAGTGTGTCTGTGTGCGGGGGAGGGGGTAGCAGCCATTCGATCACTTTGATTCTTAGAAAGAGCACTAGAATTTTTGATTACCAATCGAATGAGCCCCTTCCGAAGTTTCTATGACAGCGCTTTCTATAAAAACCTTCTATACACCAGTGCATAAAATACAACCCTTGCCCTAAGGGCTAGGGGGATTTGTTATCCTCAAAGACAAAATTTCTGGACCTTTCGAATCCTTTGAAAAAATAGCTATTTAATTTTTGTATTAGAAGTGTTTGGTAAAATGTTGGGTGTGGGAGAAGCATAACTCGTGTGATAGCGCGTGGATAACTCGTTTAATACTAAATCAGGAGTTAATCAGGGTTGTGGTATATCACCCTTAATATGGATCATTTTGATGGACTTTGTCTTAAGGAGCACAAGAAAGGCAACAGCAAAACATGGAATTAAATGGGGATGAAAAACTTTCCTGGACTTAGATAATGCTGATAAATTGAAGCAGCCTAGATTAACGTTTGAGCAAAATGAATGAGCTTTTATGTGTTTTGCAAGTTCAAGGTGCTAGAATCAGTTTGAAAATTAACGTTAATAGGGCTACATCACAATGGCTAGGAATATTTATGGATGAAAAAGTGACCTTGGGTAATAAAAGATAGATCAGGTGGAAAAAAACAACTAAAAACTAATAAAAAAACTAAAAAAGCTAAAAAACTAAAAAACCTAAAAAAGAAAAAAAATAAAAAAGGAAAAAAATGAAAAATAAAGGAGAAAAACAAAACTAAAAAACGAATGTATATACAGACCGGGACACCGGGATACAAATGACGACCGGGACACAGGGAATATAAATGACGACCGGGACACAGGGACACAACTACAACGCGAAGCGCCAACCCAACAGCTAGTAGTGTATAAATGTTTTGCCATTGGAATTCCAACCTCTATCGCTGCAATATCAGTTTGCTGGGCTATGAAATGCATAAAGAAGCTAAAACGAAAGGAATTAATGCTTCTTCTGCATTAACAGAGTCTAAGAAGAAGCCACTTGATATTAAAAGATGTAAACAAGCTAACCCGGACGAATTTAATACTTGCAAAGAAGTAACAGAGTTTAAGAAAAAAATACTTGACCTATTGGATTCTGAACTATCTTGCAGCATCTGCTATGAGGCTGTGGTAATCATTAATTCAGTACATCTTTTACTGTGATAATCTATATAGCGTGCAATGAATATAGTGTATAAATGTTTTGCCATTGGAATTCCAGCCTCTATCGCTGCAATATCAGTTTCCTGGGCTATGAAAAAGCATAAAGAAGGTAAAACGAAGGGAATTAATGCTTCTACTGCATTAACAGAGTCGAAGAAGAAGCCACTTGATATTAAAAGATGTAAACAAGCTAACCCGGACGAATTTAATACTTGCAAAGAAGTAACAGAGTTTAAGAAAAAAATGCTTGACCTATTGGATTCTGAACTATCTTGCAGCATCTGCTATGAGGTATGTGTTGAGCCAGTTAGACTGCCGTGTCTACACGCTTTCTGCGAAGCTTGCGTCCTTAAGAATGAAGAAAACCAAACAAAATGTCCTCTGTGTAGGGCCACGTACACAGTTGGTCGCAAAGATACCCTTTTAGCCGGTTGTATTCAAAACATTATCGAATCAGCTTATAACCCAAATGAAATGACTGAAAGGGATGAACTTGTAGCCGCCCATAAAGACTTGATAAGTCTGATGATGGAGAGGAAGAAGAAAAAATGGAAAACTAAAATTTTAAAAGGGCTTTATTTTTTGGCTGATTTATTTGTTGTCTGTACTTCGTACTGTATCTGGCAGCATCTGCTATTAGTTATTTGTTGAGCCAGTTAGACTGCCGTGTCTACACGCTTTCTGCGAAGCTTGCGTCCTTCAGAATGAAGAAAACCAAACAAAATGTCCTCTGTGTAGGGCCACGTACACAGTTGGTCGCAGATACCCTTTTAGCCGGTTGTATTCAAAACATTATCGAATCTGCTTATTATCCAAAAGAAATGACCAAAAGAGATGAACTTGTAGCCGCACGTAAAGACTTGAAAAGTCTGATGATGGAGAGGAAGAAGAAAAATGGAAAACTAAAATTTTAAAAGGGCTTTATTCTTTGGCTTATTTATTTGTTGTCTGTACTTCGGACTGTAATTTTTTATGCGAAATAATAGAACGTTCTGGGATCCTGTTTTTGTACTGTTTGAATAAAATTGCTGACTCAAAATTTCTATTAGATGCATTTAGGAACAGTGCGAAGTGTGTCTGTGTGCGGGGGGGGGGGGGGTAGCAGCCATTCGATCACTTTGATTCTTAGAAAGAGCACTAGAATTTTTGATTACCAATCGAATGAGCCCCTTCCGAAGTTTCTATGACAGCGCTTTCTATAAAAACCTTCTATACACCAGTGCATAAAATACAACCCTTGCCCTAAGGGCTAGGGGGATTTGTTATCCTCAAAGACAAAATTTCTGGACCTTTCGAATCCTTTGAAAAAATAGCTATTTAATTTTTGTATTAGAAGTGTTTGGTAAAATGTTGGGTGTGCGAGAAGCATAACTCGTGTGATAGCGCGTGGATAACTCGTTTAATACTAAATCAGGAGTTAATCAGGGTTTTGGTATATCACCCTTAATATGGATCATTTTGATGGACTTTGTCTTAAGGAGCACAAGAAAGGCAACAGCAAAACATGGAATTAAATGGGGATGAAAAACTTTCCTGGACTTAGATAATGCTGATAAATTGAAGCAGCCTAGATTAACGTTTGAGCAAAATGAATGAGCTTTTATGTGTTTTGCAAGTTCAAGGTGCTAGAATCAGTTTGAAAATTAACGTTAATAGGGCTACATCACAATGGCTAGGAATATTTCAAGATGAAAAAGTGACCTTGGGTAATAAAAGATAGATCAGGTGGAAAAAAAAACTAAAAACTAATAAAAAAACTAAAAAAGCTAAAAAACTAAAAAACCTAAAAAAGAAAAAAAAGAAAAAAGGAAAAAAATGAAAAATAAAGGAGAAAAACAAAACTAAAAAACGAATGTATATACAGACCGGGACACCGGGATACAAATGACGACCGGGACACAGGGAATATAAATGACGACCGGGACACAGGGACACAACTACAACGCGAAGCGCCAACCCAACAGCTAGTAGTGTATAAATGTTTTGCCATTGGAATTCCAACCTCTATCGCTGCAATATCAGTTTGCTGGGCTATGAAATGCATAAAGAAGCTAAAACGAAAGGAATTAATGCTTCTTCTGCATTAACAGAGTCTAAGAAGAAGCCACTTGATATTAAAAGATGTAAACAAGCTAACCCGGACGAATTTAATACTTGCAAAGAAGTAACAGAGTTTAAGAAAAAAATACTTGACCTATTGGATTCTGAACTATCTTGCAGCATCTGCTATGAGGCTGTGGTAATCATTAATTCAGTACATCTTTTACTGTGATAATCTATATAGCGTGCAATGAATATAGTGTATAAATGTTTTGCCATTGGAATTCCAGCCTCTATCGCTGCAATATCAGTTTCCTGGGCTATGAAAAAGCATAAAGAAGGTAAAACGAAGGGAATTAATGCTTCTACTGCATTAACAGAGTCGAAGAAGAAGCCACTTGATATTAAAAGATGTAAACAAGCTAACCCGGACGAATTTAATACTTGCAAAGAAGTAACAGAGTTTAAGAAAAAAATGCTTGACCTATTGGATTCTGAACTATCTTGCAGCATCTGCTATGAGGTATGTGTTGAGCCAGTTAGACTGCCGTGTCTACACGCTTTCTGCGAAGCTTGCGTCCTTAAGAATGAAGAAAACCAAACAAAATGTCCTCTGTGTAGGGCCACGTACACAGTTGGTCGCAAAGATACCCTTTTAGCCGGTTGTATTCAAAACATTATCGAATCAGCTTATAACCCAAATGAAATGACTGAAAGGGATGAACTTGTAGCCGCCCATAAAGACTTGATAAGTCTGATGATGGAGAGGAAGAAGAAAAAATGGAAAACTAAAATTTTAAAAGGGCTTTATTTTTTGGCTGATTTATTTGTTGTCTGTACTTCGTACTGTATCTGGCAGCATCTGCTATTAGTTATTTGTTGAGCCAGTTAGACTGCCGTGTCTACACGCTTTCTGCGAAGCTTGCGTCCTTCAGAATGAAGAAAACCAAACAAAATGTCCTCTGTGTAGGGCCACGTACACAGTTGGTCGCAGATACCCTTTTAGCCGGTTGTATTCAAAACATTATCGAATCTGCTTATTATCCAAAAGAAATGACCAAAAGAGATGAACTTGTAGCCGCACGTAAAGACTTGAAAAGTCTGATGATGGAGAGGAAGAAGAAAAATGGAAAACTAAAATTTTAAAAGGGCTTTATTCTTTGGCTTATTTATTTGTTGTCTGTACTTCGGACTGTAATTTTTTATGCGAAATAATAGAACGTTCTGGGATCCTGTTTTTGTACTGTTTGAATAAAATTGCTGACTCAAAATTTCTATTAGATGCATTTAGGAACAGTGCGAAGTGTGTCTGTGTGCGGGGGGGGGGGGGGTAGCAGCCATTCGATCACTTTGATTCTTAGAAAGAGCACTAGAATTTTTGATTACCAATCGAATGAGCCCCTTCCGAAGTTTCTATGACAGCGCTTTCTATAAAAACCTTCTATACACCAGTGCATAAAATACAACCCTTGCCCTAAGGGCTAGGGGGATTTGTTATCCTCAAAGACAAAATTTCTGGACCTTTCGAATCCTTTGAAAAAATAGCTATTTAATTTTTGTATTAGAAGTGTTTGGTAAAATGTTGGGTGTGCGAGAAGCATAACTCGTGTGATAGCGCGTGGATAACTCGTTTAATACTAAATAAGGAGTTAATCAGGGTTTTGGTATATCACCCTTAATATGGATCATTTTGATGGACTTTGTCTTAAGGAGCACAAGAAAGGCAACAGTAAAACATGGAATTAAATGGGGATGAAAAACTTTCCTGGACTTAGATAATGCTGATAAATTGAAGCAGCCTAGATTAACGTTTGAGCAAAATGAATGAGCTTTTATGTGTTTTGCAAGTTCAAGGTGCTAGAATCAGTTTGAAAATTAACGTTAATAGGGCTACATCACAATGGCTAGGAATATTTCAAGATGAAAAAGTGACCTTGGGTAATAAAAGATAGATCAGGTGGAAAAAAAAAAACTAAAAACTAATAAAAAAACTAAAAAAGCTAAAAAACTAAAAAACCTAAAAAAGAAAAAAAAGAAAAAAGGAAAAAAATGAAAAATAAAGGAGAAAAACAAAACTAAAAAACGAATGTATATACAGACCGGGACACCGGGATACAAATGACGACCGGGACACAGGGAATATAAATGACGACCGGGACACAGGGACACAACTACAACGCGAAGCGCCAACCCAACAGCTAGTAGTGTATAAATGTTTTGCCATTGGAATTCCAACCTCTATCGCTGCAATATCAGTTTGCTGGGCTATGAAATGCATAAAGAAGCTAAAACGAAGGGAATTAATGCTTCTTCTGCATTAACAGAGTCTAAGAAGAAGCCACTTGATATTAAAAGATGTAAACAAGCTAACCCGGACGAATTTAATACTTGCAAAGAAGTAACAGAGTTTAAGAAAAAAATGCTTGACCTATTGGATTCTGAACTATCTTGCAGCATCTGCTATGAGGCTGTGGTAATCATTAATTCAGTACATCTTTTACTGTGATAATCTATATAGCGTGCAATGAATATAGTGTATAAATGTTTTGCCATTGGAATTCCAGCCTCTATCGCTGCAATATCAGTATCCTGGGCTATGAAAAAGCATAAAGAAGGTAAAACGAAGGGAATTAATGCTTCTACTGCATTAACAGAGTCTAAGAAGAAGCCACTTGATATTAAAAGATGTAAACAAGCTAACCCGGACGAATTTAATACTTGCAAAGAAGTAACAGAGTTTAAGAAAAAAATGCTTGACCTATTGGATTCTGAACTATCTTGCAGCATCTGCTATGAGGTATTTGTTGAGCCAGTTAGACTGCCGTGTCTACACGCTTTCTGCGAAGCTTGCGTCCTTAAGAATGAAGAAAACCAAACAAAATGTCCTCTGTGTAGGGCCACGTACACAGTTGGTCGCAAAGATACCCTTTTAGCCGGTTGTATTCAAAACATTATCGAATCTGCTTATAATCCAAATGAAATGACTGAAAGGGATGAACTTGTAGCCGCCCATAAAGACTCGATAAGTCTGATGATGGAGAGGAAGAAGAAAAAATGGAAAACTAAAATTTTAAAAGGGCTTTATTTTTTGGCCGATTTATTTGTTGTCTGTACTTCGTACTGTATCTGGCAGCATCTGCTATTAGTTATTTGTTGAGCCAGTTAGACTGCCGTGTCTACACGCTTTCTGCGAAGCTTGCGTCCTTCAGAATGAAGAAAACCAAACAAAATGTCCTCTGTGTAGGGCCACGTACACAGTTGGTCACAGATACCCTTTTAGCCGGTTGTATTCAAAACATTATCGAATCTGCTTATAATCCAAAGGAAATGACCAAAAGAGATGAACTTGTAGCCGCACGTAAAGACTTGAAAAGTCTGATGATGGAGAGGAAGAAGAAAAATGGAAAACTAAAATTTTAAAAGGGCTTTATTCTTTGGCTTATTTATTTGTTGTCTGTACTTCGGACTGTAATTTTTTATGCGAAAGCAATAGAACGTTCTGGGATCCTGTTTTTGTACTGTTTGAATAAAATTGCTGACTCAAAATTTCTATTAGATGCATTTAGGAACAGTGCGAAGTGTGTCTGTGTGCGGGGGGGGGGGGGGTAGCAGCCATTCGATCACTTTGATTCTTAGAAAGAGCACTAGAATTTTTGATTAACAATCGAATGAGCCCCTTCCGAAGTTTCTATGACAGCGCTTTCTATAAAAACCTTCCATACACCAGTGCATAAAATACAACCCTTGCCCTAAGGGCTAGGGGGATTTGTTATCCTCAAAGACAAAATTTCTGGACCTTTCGAATCCTTTGAAAAAATAGCTATTTAATTTTTGTATTAGAAGTGTTTGGTAAAATGTTGGGTGTGGGAGAAGCATAACTCGTGTGATAGCGCGTGGATAACTCGTTTAATACTAAATCAGGAGTTAATCAGGGTTGTGGTATATCACCCTTAATATGGATCATTTTGATGGACTTTGTCTTAAGGAGCACAAGAAAGGCAACAGCAAAACATGGAATTAAATGGGGATGAAAAACTTTCCTGGACTTAGATAATGCTGATAAATTGAAGCAGCCTAGATTAACGTTTGAGCAAAATGAATGAGCTTTTATGTGTTTTGCAAGTTCAAGGTGCTAGAATCAGTTTGAAAATTAACGTTAATAGGGCTACATCACAATGGCTAGGAATATTTCAAGATGAAAAAGTGACCTTGGGTAATAAAAGATAGATCAGGTGGAAAAAAAAAACTAAAAACTAATAAAAAAAACTAAAAAAGCTAAAAACTAAAAAACCTAAAAAAGAAAAAAAATAAAAAAGGAAAAAAATGAAAAATAAAGGAGAAAAACAAAACTAAAAAACGAATGTATATACAGACCGGGACACCGGGATACAAATGACGACCGGGACACAGGGAATATAAATGACGACCGGGACACAGGGACACAACTACAACGCGAAGCGCCAACCCAACAGCTAGTAGTGTATAAATGTTTTGCCATTGGAATTCCAACCTCTATCGCTGCAATATCAGTTTGCTGGGCTATGAAATGCATAAAGAAGCTAAAACAAAGGGAATTAATGCTTCTTCTGCATTAACAGAGTCTAAGAAGAAGCCACTTGATATTAAAAGATGTAAACAAGCTAACCCGGACGAATTTAATGCTTGCAAAGAAGTAACAGAGTTTAAGAAAAAAATGCTTGACCTATTGGATTCTGAACTATCTTGCAGCATCTGCTATGAGGCTGTGGTAATCATTAATTCAGTACATCTTTTACTGTGATAATCTATATAGCGTGCAATGAATATAGTGTATAAATGTTTTGCCATTGGAATTCCAGCCTCTATCGCTGCAATATCAGTTTCCTGGGCTATGAAAAAGCATAAAGAAGCTAAAACGAAGGGAATTAATGCTTCTACTGCATTAACAGAGTCTAAGAAGAAGCCACTTGATATTAAAAGATGTAAACAAGCTAATCCGGACGAATTTAATACTTGCAAAGAAGTAACAGAGTTTAAGAAAAAAATGCTTGACCTATTGGATTCTGAACTATCTTGCAGCATCTGCTATGAGGTATTTGTTGAGCCAGTTAGACTGCCGTGTCTACACGCTTTCTGCGAAGCTTGCGTCCTTAAGAATGAAGAAAACCAAACAAAATGTCCTCTGTGTAGGGCCACGTACACAGTTGGTCGCAAAGATACCCTTTTAGCCGGTTGTATTCAAAACATTATCGAATCTGCTTATAATCCAAATGAAATGACTGAAAGGGATGAACTTGTAGCCGCCCATAAAGACTTGATAAGTCTGATGATGGAGAGGAAGAAGAAAAAATGGAAAACTAAAATTTTAAAAGGGCTTTATTTTTTGGCTGATTTATTTGTTGTCTGTACTTCGTACTGTATCTGGCAGCATCTGCTATTAATTATTTGTTGAGCCAGTTAGACTGCCGTGTCTACACGCTTTCTGCGAAGCTTGCGTCCTTCAGAATGAAGAAAACCAAACAAAATGTCCTCTGTGTAGGGCCACGTACACAGTTGGTCGCAGATACCCTTTTAGCCGGTTGTATTCAAAACATTATCGAATCTGCTTATAATCCAAAGGAAATGACCAAAAGAGATGAACTTGTAGCCGCACGTAAAGACTTGAAAAGTCTGATGATGGAGAGGAAGAAGAAAAATGGAAAACTAAAATTTTAAAAGGGCTTTATTCTTTGGCTTATTTATTTGTTGTCTGTACTTCGGACTGTAATTTTTTATGCGTAAGCAATAGAACGTTCTGGGATCCTGTTTTTGTACTGTTTGAATAAAATTGCTGACTCAAAATTTCTATTAGATGCATTTAGGAACAGTGCGAAGTGTGTCTGTGTGCGGGGGGGGGGGGGGGGTAGCAGCCATTCGATCACTTTGATTCTTAGAAAGAGCACTAGAATTTTTGATTAACAATCGAATGAGCCCCTTCCGAAGTTTCTATGACAGCGCTTTCTATAAAAACCTTCTATACACCAGTGCATAAAATACAACCCTTGCCCTAAGGGCTAGGGGGATTTGTTATCCTCAAAGACAAAATTTCTGGACCTTTCGAATCCTTTGAAAAAATAGCTATTTAATTTTTGTATTAGAAGTGTTTGGTAAAATGTTGGGTGTGGGAGAAGCATAACTCGTGTGATAGCGCGTGGATAACTCGTTTAATACTAAATCAGGAGTTAATCAGGGTTGTGGTATATCACCCTTAATATGGATCATTTTGATGGACTTTGTCTTAAGGAGCACAAGAAAGGCAACAGCAAAACATGGAATTAAATGGGGATGAAAAACTTTCCTGGACTTAGATAATGCTGATAAATTGAAGCAGCCTAGATTAACGTTTGAGCAAAATGAATGAGCTTTTATGTGTTTTGCAAGTTCAAGGTGCTAGAATCAGTTTGAAAATTAACGTTAATAGGGCTACATCACAATGGCTAGGAATATTTCAAGATGAAAAAGTGACCTTGGGTAATAAAAGATAGATCAGGTGGAAAAAAAAAACTAAAAACTAATGAAAAAACTAAAAAAGCTAAAAAACTAAAAATTCTAAAATAGAAAAAAAATAAAAAAGGAAAAAAATGAAAAATAAAGGAGAAAAACAAAACTAAAAAACGAATGTATATACAGACCGGGACACCGGGATACAAATGACGACCGAGACACAGGGAATATAAATGACGACCGGGACACAGGGACACAACTACAACGCGAAGCGCCAACCCAACAGCTAGTAGTGTATAAATGTTTTGCCATTGGAATTCCAACCTCTATCGCTGCAATATCAGTTTGCTGGGCTATGAAATGCATAAAGAAGCTAAAACGAAGGGAATTAATGCTTCTTCTGCATTAACAGAGTCTAAGAAGAAGCCACTTGATATTAAAAGATGTAAAGAAGCTAACCCGGACGAATTTAATACTTGCAAAGAAGTAACAGAGTTTAAGAAAAAAATGCTTGACCTATTGGATTCTGAACTATCTTGCAGCATCTGCTATGAGGCTGTGGTAATCATTAATTCAGTACATCTTTTACTGTGATAATCTATATAGCGTGCAATGAATATAGTGTATAAATGTTTTGCCATTGGAATTCCAGCCTCTATCGCTGCAATATCAGTTTCCTGGGCTATGAAAAAGCATAAAGAAGGTAAAACGAAGGGAATTAATGCTTCTACTGCATTAACAGAGTCTAAGAAGAAGCCACTTGATATTAAAAGATGTAAACAAGCTAACCCGGACGAATTTAATACTTGCAAAGAAGTAACAGAGTTTAAGAAAAAAATGCTTGACCTATTGGATTCTGAACTATCTTGCAGCATCTGCTATGAGGTATTTGTTGAGCCAGTTAGACTGCCGTGTCTACACGCTTTCTGCGAAGCTTGCGTCCTTAAGAATGAAGAAAACCAAACAAAATGTCCTCTGTATAGGGCCACGTACACAGTTGGTCGCAAAGATACCCTTTTAGCCGGTTGTATTCAAAACATTATCGAATCTGCTTATAATCCAAATGAAATGACTGAAAGGGATGAACTTGTAGCCGCCCATAAAGACTTGATAAGTCTGATGATGGAGAGGAAGAAGAAAAAATGGAAAACTAAAATTTTAAAAGGGCTTTATTTTTTGGCTGATTTATTTGTTGTCTGTACTTTGTACTGTATCTGGCAGCATCTGCTATTAGTTATTTGTTGAGCCAGTTAGACTGCCGTGTCTACACGCTTTCTGCGAAGCTTGCGTCCTTCAGAATGAAGAAAACCAAACAAAATGTCCTCTGTGTAGGGCCACGTACACAGTTGGTCGCAGATACCCTTTTAGCCGGTTGCATTCAAAACATTATCGAATCTGCTTATAATCCAAAGGAAATGACCAAAAGAGATGAACTTGTAGCCGCACGTAAAGACTTGAAAAGTCTGATGATGGAGAGGAAGAAGAAAAATGGAAAACTAAAATTTTAAAAGGGCTTTATTCTTTGTCTTATTTATTTGTTGTCTGTACTTCGGACTGTAATTTTTTATGCGAAAGCAATAGAACGTTCTGGGATCCTGTTTTTGTACTTTTTGAATAAAATTGCTGACTCAAAATTTCTATTAGATGCATTTAGGAACAGTGCGAAGTGTGTTTGTGTGCGGGGGGGGGGGGGGGTAGCAGCCATTCGATCACTTCGATTCTTAGAAAGAGCACTAGAATTTTTGATTACCAATCAAATGAGCCCCTTCCGAAGTTTCTATGACAGCGCTTTCTATAAAAACCTTCTATACACCAGTGCATAAAATACAACCCTTGCCCTAAGGGCTAGGGGGATTTGTTATCCTCAAAGACAAAATTTCTGGACCTTTCGAATCCTTTGAAAAAATAGCTATTTAATTTTTGTATTAGAAGTGTTTGGTAAAATGTTGGGTGTGGGAGAAGCATAACTCGTGTGATAGCGCGTGGATAACTCGTTTAATACTAAATCAGGAGTTAATCAGGGTTGTGGTATATCACCCTTAATATGGATCATTTTGATGGACTTTGTCTTAAGGAGCACAAGAAAGGCAACAGCAAAACATGGAATTAAATGGGGATGAAAAACTTTCCTGGACTTAGATAATGCTGATAAATTGAAGCAGCCTAGATTAACGTTTGAGCAAAATGAATGAGCTTTTATGTGTTTTGCAAGTTCAAGGTGCTAGAATCAGTTTGAAAATTAACGTTAATAGGGCTACATCACAATGGCTAGGAATATTTCAAGATGAAAAAGTGACCTTGGGTAATAAAAGATAGCTCAGGTGGAAAAAAAACTAAAAACTAATAAAAAAACTAAAAAAGCTAAAAAACTAAAAAAAACCTAAAAAAGAAAAAAAATAAAAAAGGAAAAAAAAGAAAAATAAAGGAGAAAAACAAAACTAAAAAACGAATGTATATACAGACCGGGACACCGGGATACAAATGACGACCGGGACACAGGGAATATAAATGACGACCGTGACACAGGGACACAACTACAACGCGAAGCGCCAACCCAACAGCTAGTAGTGTATAAATGTTTTGCCATTGGAATTCCAACCTCTATCGCTGCAATATCAGTTTGCTGGGCTATGAAATGCATAAAGAAGCTAAAACGAAGGGAATTAATGCTTCTTCTGCATTAACAGAGTCTAAGAAGAAGCCACTTGATATTAAAAGATGTAAACAAGCTAACCCGGACGAATTTAATAGTTGCAAAGAAGTAACAGAGTTTAAGAAAAAAATGCTTGACCTATTGGATTCTGAACTATCTTGCAGCATCTGCTATGAGGCTGTGGTAATCATTAATTCAGTACATCTTTTACTGTGATAATCTATATAGCGTGCAATGAATATAGTGTATAAATGTTTTGCCATTGGAATTCCAGCCTCTATCGCTGCAATATCAGTTTCCTGGGCTATGAAAAAGCATAAAGAAGGTAGAACGAAGGGAATTAATGCTTCTACTGCATTAACAGAGTCTAAGAAGAAGCCACTTGATATTAAAAGATGTAAACAAGCTAACCCGGACGAATTTAATACTTGCAAAGAAGTAACAGAGTTTAAGAAAAAAATGCTTGACCTATTGGATTCTGAACTATCTTGCAGCATCTGCTATGAGGTATTTGTTGAGCCAGTTAGACTGCCGTGTCTACACGCTTTCTGCGAAGCTTGCGTCCTTAAGAATGAAGAAAACCAAACAAAATGTCCTCTGTGTAGGGCCACGTACACAGTTGGTCGCAAAGATACCCTTTTAGCCGGTTGTATTCAAAACATTATCGAATCTGCTTATAATCCAAATGAAATGACTGAAAGGGATGAACTTGTAGCCACCCATAAAGACTTGATAAGTCTGATGATGGAGAGCAAGAAGAAAAAATGGAAAACTAAAATTTTAAAAGGGCTTTATTTTTTGGCTGATTTATTTGTTGTCTGTACTTTGTACTGTATCTGGCAGCATCTGCTATTAGTTATTTGTTGAGCCAGTTAGACTACCGTGTCTACACGCTTTCTGCGAAGCTTGCGTCCTTCAGAATGAAGAAAACCAAACAAAATGTCCTCTGTGTAGGGCCACGTACACAGTTGGTCGCAGATACCCTTTTAGCCGGTTGTATTCAAAACATTATCGAATCTGCTTATAATCCAAAGGAAATGACCAAAAGAGATGAACTTGTAGCCGCACGTAAAGACTTGAAAAGTCTGATGATGGAGAGGAAGAAGAAAAATGGAAAACTAAAATTTTAAAAGGGCTTTATTCTTTGGCTTATTTATTTGTTGTCTGTACTTCGGACTGTAATTTTTTATGCGAAAGCAATAGAACGTTCTGGGATCCTGTTTTTGTACTGTTTGAATAAAATTGCTGACTCAAAATTTCTATTAGATGCATTTAGGAACAGTGCGAAGTGTGTCTGTGTGCGGGGGGGGGGGGGGGGGTAGCAGCCATTCGATCACTTTGATTCTTAGAAAGAGCACTGGAATTTTTGATTACCAATCGAATGAGCCCCTTCCGAAGTTTCTATGACAGCGCTTTCTATAAAAACCTTCTATACACCAGTGCATAAAATACAACCCTTGCCCTAGGGGCTAGGGGGATTTGTTATCCTCAAAGACAAAATTTCTGGACCTTTCGAATCCTTTGAAAAAATAGCTATTTAATTTTTGTATTAGAAGTGTTTGGTAAAATGTTGGGTGTGGGAGAAGCATAACTCGTGTGATAGCGCGTGGATAACTCGTTTAATACTAAATCAGGAGTTAATCAGGGTTGTGGTATATCACCCTTAATATGGATCATTTTGATGGGCTTTGTCTTAAGGAGCACAAGAAAGGCAACAGCAAAACATGGAATTAAATGGGGATGAAAAACTTTCCTGGACTTAGATAATGCTGATAAATTGAAGCAGCCTAGATTAACGTTTGAGCAAAATGAATGAGCTTTTATGTGTTTTGTAAGTTCAAGGTGCTAGAATCAGTTTGAAAATTAACGTTAATAGGGCTACATCACAATGGCTAGGAATATTTCAAGATGAAAAAGTGACCTTCGGTAATAAAAGATAGATCAGGTGGAAAAAAAAAACTAAAAACTAATAAGAAAACTAAAAAAGCTAAAAAACTAAAAAACCTAAAAAAGAAAAAAAATAAAAAAGGAAAAAAATGAAAAATAAAGGAGAAAAACAAAACTAAAAAACGAATGTATATACAGACCGGGACACCGGGATACAAATGACGACCGGGACACAGGGAATATAAATGACGACCGGGACACAGGGACACAACTACAACGCGAAGCGCCAACCCAACAGCTAGTAGTGTATAAATGTTTTGCCATTGGAATTCCAACCTCTATCGCTGCAATATCAGTTTTCTGGGCTATGAAATGCATAAAGAAGCTAAAACGAAGGGAATTAATGCTTCTTCTGCATTAACAGAGTCTAAAAAGAAGCCACTTGATATTAAAAGATGTAAACAAGCTAACCCGGACGAATTTAATGCTTGCAAAGAAGTATCAGAGTTTAAGAAAAAAATGCTTGACCTATTGGATTCTGAACTATCTTGCAGCATCTGCTATGAGGCTGTGGTAATCATTAATTCAGTACATCTTTTACTGTGATAATCTATATAGCGTGCAATGAATATAGTGTATAAATGTTTTGCCATTGGAATTCCAGCCTCTATCGCTGCAATATCAGTTTCCTGGGCTATGAAAAAGCATAAAGAAGGTAAAACGAAGGGAATTAATGCTTCTACTGCATTAACAGAGTCTAAGAAGAAGCCACTTGATATTAAAAGATGTAAACAAGCTAACCCGGACGAATTTAATACTTGCAAAGAAGTAACAGAGTTTAAGAAAAAAATGCTTGACCTATTGGATTCTGAACTATCATTCAGCATCTGCTATGAGGTATTTGTTGAGCCAGTTAGACTGCCGTGTCTACACGCTTTCTGCGAAGCTTGCGTCCTTAAGAATGAAGAAAACCAAACAAAATGTCCTCTGTGTAGGGCCACGTACACAGTTGGTCGCAAAGATACCCTTTTAGCCGGCTGTATTGAAAACATTATCGAATCTGCTTATAATCCAAATGAAATGACTGAAAGGGATGAACTTGTAGCCACCCATAAAGACTTGATAAGTCTGATGATGGAGAGGAAGAAGAAAAAATGGAAAACTAAAATTTTAAAAGGGCTTTATTTTTTGGCTGATTTATTTGTTGTCTGTACTTCGTACTGTATCTGGCAGCATCTGCTATTAGTTATTTGTTGAGCCAGTTAGACTGCCGTGTCTACACGCTTTCTGCGAAGCTTGCGTCCTTCAGAATGAAGAAAACCAAACAAAATGTCCTCTGTGTAGGGCCACGTACACAGTTGGTCGCAGATACCCTTTTAGCCGGTTGCATTCAAAACATTATCGAATCTGCTTATAATCCAAAGGAAATGACCAAAAGAGATGAACTTGTAGCCGCACGTAAAGACTTGAAAAGTCTGATGATGGAGAGGAAGAAGAAAAATGGAAAACTAAAATTTTAAAAGGGCTTTATTCTTTGGCTTATTTATTTGTTGTCTGTACTTCGGACTGTAATTTTTTATGCGAAAGCAATAGAACGTTCTGGGATCCTGTTTTTGTACTGTTTGAATAAAATTGCTGACTCAAAATTTCTATTAGATGCATTTAGGAACAGTGCGAAGTGTGTCTGTGTGCGGGGGGGGGGGGGTAGCAGCCATTCGATCACTTTGATTCTTAGAAAGAGCACTAGAATTTTTGATTACCAATCGAATGAGCCCCTTCCGAAGTTTCTATGACAGCGCTTTCTATAAAAACCTTCTATACACCAGTGCATAAAATACAACCCTTGCCCTAAGGGCTAGGGGGATTTGTTATCCTCAAAGACAAAATTTCTGGACCTTTCGAATCCTTTGAAAAAATAGCTATTTAATTTTTGTATTAGAAGTGTTTGGTAAAATGTTGGGTGTAGGAGAAGCATAACTCGTGTGATAGCGCGTGGATAACTCGTTTAATACTAAATCAGGAGTTAATCAGGGTTGTGGTATATCACCCTTAATATGGATCATTTTGATGGACTTTGTCTTAAGGAGCACAAGAAAGGCAACAGCAAAACATGGAATTAAATGGGGATGAAAAACTTTCCTGGACTTAGATAATGCTGATAAATTGAAGCAGCCTAGATTAACGTTTGAGCAAAATGAATGAGCTTTTATGTGTTTTGCAAGTTCAAGGTGCTAGAATCAGTTTGAAAATTAACGTTAATAGGGCTACATCACAATGGCTAGGAATATTTCAAGATGAAAAAGTGACCTTGGGTAATAAAAGATAGATCAGGTGGAAAAAAAAACTAAAAACTAATAAAAAAACTAAAAAAGCTAAAAAACTAAAAAACCTAAAAAAGAAAAAAATAAAAAAGGAAAAAAAATGAAAAATAAAGGAGAAAAACAAAACTAACAAACGAATGTATATACAGACCGGGACACCGGGATACAAATGACGACCGGGACACAGGGAATATAAATGACGACCGGGACACAGGGACACAACTACAACGCGAAGCGCCAACCCAACAGCTAGTAGTGTATAAATGTTTTGCCATTGGAATTCCAACCTCTATCGCTGCAATATCAGTTTGCTGGGCTATGAAATGCATAAAGAAGCTAAAACGAAGAGAATTAACTGGGAATATAACAGGGCATTAACAGAGTCTAAGAAGAAGCCACTTGATATTAAAAGATGTAAACAAGCTAACCCGGACGAATTTAATACTTGCAAAGAAGTAACAGAGTTTAAGAAAAAAATGCTTGACCTATTGGATTCTGAACTATCTTGCAGCATCTGCTATGAGGCTGTGGTAATCATTAATTCAGTACATCTTTTACTGTGATAATCTATATAGTGTGCAATGAATATAGTGTATAAATGTTTTGCCATTGGAATTCCAGCCTCTATCGCTGCAATATCAGTTTCCTGGGCTATGAAAAAGCATAAAGAAGGTAAAACGAAGGGAATTAATGCTTCTACTGCATTAACAGAGTCTAAGAAGAAGCCACTTGATATTAAAAGATGTAAACAAGCTAACCCGGACGAATTTAATACTTGCAAAGAAGTAACAGAGTTTAAGAAAAAAATGCTTGACCTATTGGATTCTGAACTATCTTGCAGCATCTGCTATGAGGTATTTGTTGAGCCAGTTAGACTGCCGTGTCTACACGCTTTCTGCGAAGCTTGCGTCCTTAAGAATGAAGAAAACCAAACAAAATGTCCTCTGTGTAGGGCCACGTACACAGTTGGTCGCAAAGATACCCTTTTAGCCGGTTGTATTCAAAACATTATCGAATCTGCTTATAATCCAAATGAAATGACTGAAAGGGATGAACTTGTAGCCGCCCATAAAGACTTGATAAGTCTGATGATGGAGAGGAAGAAGAAAAAATGGAAAACTAAAATTTTAAAAGGGCTTTATTTTTTGGCTGATTTATTTGTTGTCTGTACTTCGTACTGTATCTGGCAGCATCTGCTATTAGTTATTTGTTGAGCCAGTTAGACTGCCGTGTCTACACGCTTTCTGCGAAGCTTGCGTCCTTCAGAATGAAGAAAACAAAACAAATGTCCTCTGTGTAGGGCCACGTACACAGTTGGTCGCAGATACCCTTTTAGCCGGTTGTATTCAAAACATTATCGAATCTGCTTATAATCCAAAGGAAATGACCAAAAGAGATGAACTTGTAGCCGCACGTAAAGACTTGAAAAGTCTGATAATGGAGAGGAAGAAGAAAAATGGAAAACTAAAATTTTAAAAGGGCTTTATTCTTTGGCTTATTTATTTGTTGTCTGTACTTCGGACTGTAATTTTTTATGCGAAAGCAATAGAACGTTCTGGGATCCTGTTTTTGTACTGTTTGAATAAAATTGCTGACTCAAAATTTCTATTAGATGCATTTAGGAACAGTGCGAAGTGTGTCTGTGTGCGGGGGAGGGGGGGGGGGGTAGCAGCCATTCGATCACTTTGATTCTTAGAAAGAGCACTAGAATTTTTGATTACCAATCGAATGAGCCCCTTCCGAAGTTTCTATGACAGCGCTTTCTATAAAAACCTTCTATACACCAGTGCATAAAATACAACCCTTGCCCTAAGGGCTAGGGGGATTTGTTATCCTCAAAGACAAAATTTCTGGACCTTTCGAATCCTTTGAAAAAATAGCTATTTAATTTTTGTATTAGAAGTGTTTGGTAAAATATTGGGTGTGGGAGAAGCATAACTCGTGTGATAGCGCGTGGATAACTCGTTTAATACTAAATCAGGAGTTAATCAGGGTTGTGGTATATCACCCTTAATATGGATCATTTTGATGGACTTTGTCTTAAGGAGCACAAGAAAGGCAACAGCAAAACATGGAATTAAATGGGGATGAAAAACTTTCCTGGACTTAGATAATGCTGATAAATTGAAGCAGCCTAGATTAACGTTTGAGCAAAATGAATGAGCTTTTATGTGTTTTGCAAGTTCAAGGTGCTAGAATTAGTTTGAAAATTAACGTTAATAGGGCTACATCACAATGGCTAAGAATATTTTAAGATGAAAAATTGACCTTGGGTAATAAAAGATAGATCAGGTGGAAAAAAAAAACTAAAAACTAATAAAAAAACTAAAAAAGCTAAAAAACTAAAAAACCTAAAAAAGAAAAAAAAGAAAAAAGGAAAAAAATGAAAAATAAAGGAGAAAAACAAAACTAAAAAACGAATGTATATACAGACCGGGACACAAATGACGACCGGGACACAGGGAATATAAATGACGACCGGGACACAGGGACACAACTACAACGCGAAGCGCCAACCCAACAGCTAGTAGTGTATAAATGTTTTGCCATTGGAATTCCAACCTCTATCGCTGCAATATCAGTTTGCTGGGCTATGAAATGCATAAAGAAGCTAAAACGAAGGGAATTCATGCTTCTTCTGCATTAACAGAGTCTAAGAAGAAGCCACTTGATATTAAAAGATGTAAACAAGCTAACCCGGACGAATTTAATACTTGCAAAGAAGTAACAGAGTTTAAGAAAAAAATGCTTGACCTATTGGATTCTGAACTATCTTGCAGCATCTGCTATGAGGCTGTGGTAATCATTAATTCAGTACATCTTTTACTGTGATAATCTATATAGCGTGCAATGAATATAGTGTAAAAATGTTTTGCCATTGGAATTCCAGCCTCTATCGCTGCAATATCAGTTTCCTGGGCTATGAAAAAGCATAAAGAAGGTAAAACGAAGGGAATTAATGCTTCTACTGCATTAACAGAGTCTAAGAAGAAGCCACTTGATATTAAAAGATGTAAACAAGCTAACCCGGACGAATTTAATACTTGCAAAGAAGTAACAGAGTTTAAGAAAAAAATGCTTGACCTATTGGATTCTGAACTATCTTGCAGCATCTGCTATGAGGTATTTGTTGAGCCAGTTAGACTGCCGTGTCTACACGCTTTCTGCGAAGCTTGCGTCCTTAAGAATGAAGAAAACCAAACAAAATGTCCTCTGTGTAGGGCCACGTACACAGTTGGTCGCAAAGATACCCTTTTAGCCGGTTGTATTCAAAACATTATCGAATCTGCTTATAATCCAAATGAAATGACTGAAAGGGATGAACTTGTAGCCGCCCATAAAGACTTGATAAGTCTGAAGATGGAGAGGAAGAAGAAAAAATGGAAAACTAAAATTTTAAAAGGGCTTTATTTTTTGGCTGATTTATTTGTTGTCTGTACTTCGTACTGTATCTGGCAGCATCTGCTATTAGTTATTTGTTGAGCCAGTTAGACTTCCGTGTCTACACGCTTTCTGCGAAGCTTGCGTCCTTCAGAATGAAGAAAACCAAACAAAATGTCCTCTGTGTAGGGCCACGTACACAGTTGGTCGCAGATACCCTTTTAGCCGGTTGTATTCAAAACATTATCGAATCTGCTTATAATCCAAAGGAAATGACCAAAAGAGATGAACTTGTAGCCGCACGTAAAGACTTGAAAAGTCTGATGTGGAGAGGAAGAAGAAAAATGGAAAACTAAAATTTTAAAAGGGCTTTATTCTTTGGCTTATTTATTTGTTGTCTATACTTCGGACTGTAATTTTTTATGCGAAAGCAATAGAACGTTCTGGGATCCTGTTTTTGTACTGTTTGAATAAAATTGCTGACTCAAAATTTCTATTAGGTGCATTTAGGAACAGTGCGAAGTGTGTCTGTGTGCGGGGGGGGGGGGGGGGTAGCAGCCATTCGATCACTTTGATTCTTAGAAAGAGCACTAGAATTTTTGATTAACAATCGAATGAGCCCCTTCCGAAGTTTCTATGACAGCGCTTTCTATAAAAACCTTCTATACACCAGTGCATAAAATACAACCCTTGCCCTAAGGGCTAGGGGGATTTGTTATCCTCAAAGACAAAATTTCTGGACCTTTCGATTCCTTTGAAAAAATAGCTATTTAATTTTTGTATTAGAAGTGTTTGGTAAAATGTTGGGTGTGGGAGAAGCATAACTCGTGTGATAGCGCGTGGATAACTCGTTTAATACTAAATCAGGAGTTAATCAGGGTTGTATATACAGACCGGGACACCGAGATACAAATGACGACCGGGACACAGGGAATATAAATGACGACCGGGACACAGGGACACAACTACAACGCGAAGCGCCAACCCAACAGCTAGTAGTGTATAAATGTTTTGCCATTGGAATTCCAACCTCTATCGCTGCAATATCAGTTTGCTGGGCTATGAAATGCATAAAGAAGCTAAAACGAAGGGAATTAATGCTTCTTCTGCATTAACAGAGTCTAAGAAGAAGCCACTTGATATTAAAAGATTTAAACAAGCTAACCCGGACGAATTTAATACTTGCAAAGAAGTAACAGAGTTTAAGAAAAAAATGCTTGAGCTATTGGATTCTGAACTATCTTGCAGCATCTGCTATGAGGCTGTGGTAATCATTAATTCAGTGCATCTTTTACTGTGATAATATATATACCGTGCAATGAATATAGTGTATAAATGTTTTGCCATTGGAATTCCAGCCTCTATCGCTGCAATATCAGTTTCCTGGGCTATGAAAAAGCATAAAGAAGGTAGAACGAAGGGAATTAATGCTTCTACTGCATTAACAGAGTCTAAGAAGAAGCCACTTGATATTAAAAGATGTAAACAAGCTAACCCGGACGAATTTAATACTTGCAAAGAAGTAACAGAGTTTAAGAAAAAAATGCTTGACCTATTGGATTCTGAACTATCTTGCAGCATCTGCTATGAGGTATTTGTTGAGCCAGTTAGACTGCCGTGTCTACACGCTTTCTGCGAAGCTTGCGTCCTTAAGAATGAAGAAAACCAAACAAAATGTCCTCTGTGTAGGGCCACGTACACAGTTGGTCGCAAAGATACCCTTTTAGCCGGTTGTATTCAAAACATTATCGAATCTGCTTATAATCCAAATGAAATGACTGAAAGGGATGAACTTGTAGCCGCCCATAAAGACTTGATAAGTCTGATGATGGAGAGGAAGAAGAAAAAATGGAAAACTAAAATTTTAAAAGGGCTTTATTTTTTGGCTGATTTATTTGTTGTCTGTACTTCGTACTGTATCTGGCAGCATCTGCTATTAGTTATTTGTTGAGCCAGTTAGACTGCCGTGTCTACACGCTTTCTGCGAAGCTTGCGTCCTTCAGAATGAAGAAAACCAAACAAAATGTCCTCTGTGTAGGGCCACGTACACAGTTGGTCGCAGATACCCTTTTAGCCGGTTGTATTCAAAACATTATCGAATCTGCTTATAATCCAAAGGAAATGACCAAAAGAGATGAACTTGTAGCCGCACGTAAAGACTTGAAAAGTCTGATGATGGAGAGGAAGAAGAAAAATGGAAAACTAAAATTTTAAAAGGGCTTTATTCTTTGGCTTATTTATTTGTTGTCTATACTTCGGACTGTAATTTTTTATGCGAAAGCAATAGAACGTTCTGGGATCCTGTTTTTGTACTGTTTGAATAAAATTGCTGACTCAAAATTTCTATTAGGTGCATTTAGGAACAGTGCGAAGTGTGTCTGTGTGCGGGGGGGGGTAGCAGCCATTCGATCACTTTGATTCTTAGAAAGAGCACTAGAATTTTTGATTAACAATCGAATGAGCCCCTTCCGAAGTTTCTATGACAGCGCTTTCTATAAAAACCTTCTATACACCAGTGCATAAAATACAACCCTTGCCCTAAGGGCTAGGGGGATTTGTTATCCTCAAAGACAAAATTTCTGGACCTTTCGAATCCTTTGAAAAAATAGCTATTTAATTTTTGTATTAGAAGTGTTTGGTAAAATGTTGGGTGTGGGAGAAGCATAACTCGTGTGATAGCGCGTGGATAACTCGTTTAATACTAAATCAGGAGTTAATCAGGGTTGTGGTATATCACCCTTAATATGGATCATTTTGATGGACTTTGTCTTAAGGAGCACAAGAAAGGCAACAGCAAAACATGGAATTAAATGGGGATGAAAAACTTTCCTGGACTTAGATAATGCTGATAAATTGAAGCAGCCTAGATTAACGTTTGAGCAAAATGAATGAGCTTTTATGTGTTTTGCAAGTTCAAGGTGCTAGAATCAGTTTGAAAATTAACGTTAATAGGGCTATATCACAATGGCTAGGAATATTTCAAGATGAAAAAGTGACCTTGGGTAATAAAAGATAGATCAGGTGGAAAAAAAAACTAAAAACTAATAAAAAAACTAAAAAAGCTAAAAAACTAAAAAACCTAAAAAAGAAAAAAAAGAAAAAAGGAAAAAAATGAAAAATAAAGGAGAAAAACAAAACTAAAAAACGAATGTATATACAGACCGGGACACCGGGATACAAATGACGACCGGGACACAGGGAATATGAATGACGACCGGGACACAGGGACACAACTACAACGCGATGCGCCAACCCAACAGCTAGTAGTGTATAAATGTTTTGCCATTGGAATTCCAACCTCTATCGCTGCAATATCAGTTTGCTGGGCTATGAAATGCATAAAGAAGCTAAAACGAAGGGAATTAATGCTTCTTCTGCATTAACAGAGTCTAAGAAGAAGCCACTTGATATTAAAAGATGTAAACAAGCTAACCCGGACGAATTTAATACTTGCAAAGAAGTAACAGAGTTTAAGAAAAAAATGCTTGACTTATTGGATTCTGAACTATCTTGCAGCATCTGCTATGAGGCTGTGGTAATCATTAATTCAGTACATCTTTTACTGTGATAATCTATATAGCGTGCAATGAATATAGTGTATAAATGTTTTGCCATTGGAATTCCAACCTCTATCGCTGCAATATCAGTTTCCTGGGCTATGAAAAAGCATAAAGAAGGTAAAACGAAGGGAATTAATGCTTCTACTGCATTAACAGAGTCTAAGAAGAAGCCACTTGATATTAAAAGATGTAAACAAGCTAACCCGGACGAATTTAATACTTGCAAAGAAGTAACAGAGTTTAAAAAAAAAATGCTTGACCTATTGGATTCTGAACTATCTTGCAGCATCTGCTATGAGGTATTTGTTGAGCCAGATAGACTGCCGTGTCTACACGCTTTCTGCGAAGCTTGCGTCCTTAAGAATGAAGAAAACCAAACAAAATGTCCTCTGTGTAGGGCCACGTACACAGTTGGTCGCAAAGATACCCTTTTAGCCGGTTGTATTCAAAACATTATCGAATCTGCTTCTAATCCAAATGAAATGACTGAAAGGGATGAACTTGTAGCCGCCCATAAAGACTTGATAAGTCTGATGATGGAGAGGAAGAAGAAAAAATGGAAAACTAAAATTTTAAAAGTGCTTTATTTTTTGGCTGATTTATTTGTTGTCTGTACTTCGTACTGTATCTGGCAGCATCTGCTATTAGTTATTTGTTGAGCCAGTTAGACTGCCGTGTCTACACGCTTTCTGCGAAGCTTGTGTCCTTCAGAATGAAGAAAACCAAACAAAATGTCCTCTGTGTAGGGCCACGTACACAGCTGGTCGCAGATACCCTTTTAGCCGGTTGTATTCAAAACATTATCGAATCTGCTTATAATCCAAAGGAAATGACCAAATGAGATGAACTTGTAGCCGCACGTAAAGACTTGAAAAGTCTGATGATGGAGAGGAAGAAGAAAAATGGAAAACTAAAATTTTTAAAGGGCTTTATTCTTTGGCTTATTTATTTGTTGTCTGTACCTCGGACTGTAATTTTTTATGCGAAAGCAATAGAACGTTCTGGGATCCTGTTTTTGTACTGTTTGAATAAAATTGCTGACTCAAAATTTCTATTAGATGCATTTAGGAACAGTGCGAAGTGTGTCTGTGTGCGGGGGGGGGGGGGTAGCAGCCATTCGATCACTTTGATTCTTAGAAAGAGCACTAGAATTTTTGATTACCAATCGAATGAGCCCCTTCCGAAGTTTCTATGACAGCGCTTTCTATAAAAACCTTTTATACACCAGTGCATAAAATACAACCCTTGCCCTAAGGGCTAGGGGGATTTGTTATCCTCAAAGACAAAATTTCTGGACCTTTCGAATCCTTTGAAAAAATAGCTATTTAATTTTTGTATTAGAAGTGTTTGGTAAAATGTTGGGTGTGGGAGAAGCATAACTCGTGTGATAGCGCGTGGATAACTCGTTTAATACTAAATCAGGAGTTAATCAGGGTTGTGGTATATCACCCTTAATATGGATCATTTTGATGGACTTTGTCTTAAGGAGCACAAGAAAGGCAACAGCAAAACATGGAATTAAATGGGGATGAAAAACTTTCCTGGACTTAGATAATGCTGATAAATTGAAGCAGCCTAGATTAACGTTTGAGCAAAATGAATGAGCTTTTATGTGTTTTGCAAGTTCAAGGTGCTAGAATCAGTTTGAAAATTAACGTTAATAGGGCTACATCACAATGGCTAGGAATATTTCAAGATGAAAAAGTGACCTTGGGTAATAAAAGATAGATCAGGTGGAAAAAAAAACTAAAAACTAATAAAAAAACTAAAAAAGCTAAAAAACTAAAAAACCTAAAAAAGAAAAAAAAGAAAAAAGGAAAAAAATGAAAAATAAAGGAGAAAAACAAAACTAAAAAACGAATGTATATACAGACCGGGACACCGGGATACAAATGACGACCGGGACACAGGGAATATAAATGACGACCGGGACACAGGGACACAACTACAACGCGAAGCGCCAACCCAACAGCTAGTAGTGTATAAATGTTTTGCCATTGGAATTCAAACCTCTATCGCTGCAATATCAGTTTGCTGGGCTATGAAATGCATGAAGTGGCTAAAACGAAGGGAATTAATGCTTCTTCTGCATTAACAGAGTCTAAGAAGAAGCCACTTGATATTAAAAGATGTAAACAAGCTAACCCGGACGAATTTAATACTTGCAAAGAAGTAACAGAGTTTAAGAAAAAAATGCTTGACCTATTGGATTCTGAACTATCTTGCAGCATCTGCTATGAGGCTGTGGTAATCATTAATTCAGTACATCTTTTACTGTGATAATCTATATAGCGTGCAATGAATATAGTGTATAAATGTTTTGCCATTGGAATTCCAGCCTCTATCGCTGCAATATCAGTTTCCTGGGCTATGAAAAAGCATAAAGAAGGTAAAACGAAGGGAATTAATGCTTCTACTGCATTAACAGAGTCTAAGAAGAAGCCACTTGATATTAAAAGATGTAAACAAGCTAACCCGGACGAATTTAATACTTGCAAAGAAGTAACAGAGTTTAAGAAAAAAATGCTTGACCTATTGGATTCTGAACTATCTTGCAGCATCTGCTATGAGGTATTTGTTGAGCCAGTTAGACTGCCGTGTCTACACGCTTTCTGCGAAGCTTGCGTCCTTAAGAATGAAGACCAAACAAAATGTCCTCTGTGTAGGGCCACGTACACAGTTGGTCGCAAAGATACCCTTTTAGCCGGTTGTATTCAAAACATTATCGAATCTGCTTATAATCCAAATGAAATGACTGAAAGGGATGAACTTGTAGCCGCCCATAAAGACTTGATAAGTCTGATGATGGAGAGGAAGAAGAAAAAATGGAAAACTAAAATTTTAAAAGGGCTTTATTTTTTGGCTGATTTATTTGTTGTCTGTACTTCGTACTGTATCTGGCAGCATCTGCTATTAGTTATTTGTTGAGCCAGTTAGACTGCCGTGTCTACACGCTTTCTGCGAAGCTTGCGTCCTTCAGAATGAAGAAAACCAAACAAAATGTCCTCTGTGTAGGGCCACGTACACAGTTGGTCGCAGATACCCTTTTAGCCGGTTGTATTCAAAACATTATCGAATCTGCTTATAATCCAAAGGAAATGACCAAAAGAGATGAACTTGTAGCCGCACGTAAAGACTTGAAAAGTCTGATGATGGAGAGGAAGAAGAAAAATGGAAAACTAAAATTTTAAAAGGGCTTTATTCTTTGGCTTATTTATTTGTTGTCTGTACTTCGGACCGTAATTTTTTATGCGAAAGCAATAGAACGTTCTGGGATCCTGTTTTTGTACTGTTTGAATAAAATTGCTGACTCAAAATTTCTATTAGATGCATTTAGGAACAGTGCGAAGTGTGTCTGTGTGCGGGGGGGGGGGGTAGCAGCCATTCGATCACTTTGATTCTTAGAAAGAGCACTAGAATTTTTGATTACCAATCGAATGAGCCCCTTCCGAAGTTTCTATGACAGCGCTTTCTATAAAAACCTTCTATACACCAGTGCATAAAATACAACCCTTGCCCTAAGGGCTAGGGGGATTTGTTATCCTCAAAGACAAAATTTCTGGACCTTTCGAATCCTTTGAAAAAATAGCTATTTAATTTTTGTATTAGAAGTGTTTGGTAAAATGTTGGGTGTGGGAGAAGCATAACTCGTGTGATAGCGCGTGGATAACTCGTTTAATACTAAATCAGGAGTTAATCAGGGTTGTGGTATATCACCCTTAATATGGATCATTTTGATGGACTTTGTCTTAAGGAGCACAAGAAAGGCAACAGCAAAACATGGAATTAAATGGGGATGAAAAACTTTCCTGGACTTAGATAATGCTGATAAATTGAAGCAGCCTAGATTAACGTTTGAGCAAAATGAATGAGCTTTTATGTGTTTTGCAAGTTCAAGGTGCTAGAATCAGTTTGAAAATTAACGTTAATAGGGCTACATCACAATGGCTAGGAATATTTCAAGATGAAAAAGTGACCTTGGGTAATAAAAGATAGATCAGGTGGAAAAAAAACTAAAAACTAATAAAAAAAACTAAAAAAGCTAAAAAACTAAAAAACCTAAAAAAGAAAAAAAATAAAAAAGGAAAAAAATGAAAAATAAAGGAGAAAAACAAAACTAAAAAACGAATGTATATACAGACCGGGACACCGGGATACAAATGACGACCGGGACACAGGGAATATAAATGACGACCGGGACACAGGGACACAACTACAACGCGAAGCGCCAACCCAACAGCTAGTAGTGTATAAATGTTTTGCCATTGGAATTCCAACCTCTATCGCTGCAATATCAGTTTGCTGGGCTATGAAATGCATAAAGAAGCTAAAACGAAGGGTAACAGAGTCTAAGAAGAAGCCACTTGATATTAAAAGATGTAAACAAGCTAACCCGGACGAATTTAATACTTGCAAAGAAGTAACAGAGTTTAAGAAAAAAATGCTTGGACCTATTGGATTCTGAACTATCTTGCAGCATCTGCTATGAGGCTGTGGTAATCATTAATTCAGTACATCTTTTACTGTGATAATCTATATAGCGTGCAATGAATATAGTGTATAAATGTTTTGCCATTGGAATTCCAGCCTCTATCGCTGCAATATCAGTTTCCTGGGCTATGAAAAAGCATAAAGAAGGTAAAACGAAGGGAATTAATGCTTCTACTGCATTAACAGAGTCTAAGAAGAAGCCACTTGATATTAAAAGATGTAAACAAGCTAACCCGGACGAATTTAATACTTGCAAAGAAGTAACAGAGTTTAAGAAAAAAATGCTTGACCTATTGGATTCTGAACTATCTTGCAGCATCTGCTATGAGGTATTTGTTGAGCCAGTTAGACTGCCGTGTCTACACGCTTTCTGCGAAGCTTGCGTCCTTAAGAATGAAGAAAACCAAACAAAATGTCCTCTGTGTAGGGCCACGTACACAGTTGGTCGCAAAGATACCCTTTTAGCCGGTTGTATTCAAAACATTATCGAATCTGCTTATAATCCAAATGAAATGACTGAAAGGGATGAACTTGTAGCCGCCCATAAAGACTTGATAAGTCTGATGATAGAGGAAGAAGAAAAAATGGAAAACTAAAATTTTAAAAGGGCTTTATTTTTTTGGCTGATTTATTTGTTGTCTGTACTTCGTACTGTATCTGGCAGCATCTGCTACTAGTTATTTGTTGAGCCAGTTAGACTGCCGTGTCTACACGCTTTCTGCGAAGCTTGCGTCCTTCAGAATGAAGAAAACCAAACAAAATGTCCTCTGTGTAGGGCCACGTACACAGTTGGTCGCAGATACCCTTTTAGCCGGTTGTATTCAAAACATTATCGAATCTGCTTATAATCCAAAGGAAATGACCAAAAGAGATGAACTTGTAGCCGCACGTAAAGACTTGAAAAGTCTGATGATGGAGAGGAAGAAGAAAAATGGAAAACTAAAATTTTAAAAGGGCTTTATTCTTTGGCTTATTTATTTGTTGTCTGTACTTCGGACTGTAATTTTTTATGCGAAAGCAATAGAACGTTCTGGGATCCTGTTTTTGTACTGTTTGAATAAAATTGCTGACTCAAAATTTCTATTAGATGCATTTAGGAACAGTGCGAAGTGTGTCTGTGTGCGGGGGGGGGGGGGGTAGCAGCCATTCGATCACTTTGATTCTTAGAAAGAGCACTAGAATTTTTGATTACCAATCGAATGAGCCCCTTCCGAAGTTTCTATGACAGCGCTTTCTATAAAAACCTTCTATACACCAGTGCATAAAATACAACCCTTGCCCTAAGGGCTAGGGGGATTTGTTATCCTCAAAGACAAAATTTCTGGACTTTTCGAATCCTTTGAAAAAATAGCTATTTAATTTTTGTATTAGAAGTGTTTGGTAAAATGTTGGGTGTGGGAGAAGCATAACTCATGTGATAGCGCGTGGATAACTCGTTTAATACTAAATCAGGAGTTAATCAGGGTTGTGGTACATCACCCTTAATATGGATCATTTTGATGGACTTTGTCTTAAGGAGCACAAGAAAGGCAACAGCAAAACATGGAATTAAATGGGGATGAAAAACTTTCCTGGACTTAGATAATGCTGATAAATTGAAGCAGCCTAGATTAACGTTTGAGCAAAATGAATGAGCTTTTATGTGTTTTGCAAGTTCAAGGTGCTAGAATCAGTTTGAAAATTAACGTTAATAGGGCTACATCACAATGGCTAGGAATATTTCAAGATGAAAAAGTGACCTTGGGTAATAAAAGATAGATCAGGTGGAAAAAAAAAACTAAAAACTAATAAAAAAACTAAAAAAGCTAAAAAACTAAAAAACCTAAAAAAGAAAAAAAATAAAAAAGGAAAAAAATGAAAAATAAAGGAGAAAAACAAAACTAAAAAACGAATGTATATACAGACCGGGACACCGGGATACAAATGACGACCGGGACACAGGGAATATAAATGACGACCGGGACACAGGGACACAACTACAACGCGAAGCGCCAACCCAACAGCTAGTAGTGTATAAATGTTTTGCCATTGGAATTCCAACCTCTATCGCTGCAATATCAGTTTGCTGGGCTATGAAATGCATAAAGAAGCTAAAACGAAGGGAATTAATGCTTCTTCTGCATTAACAGAGTCTAAGAAGAAGCCACTTGATATTAAAAGATGTAAACAAGCTAACCCGGACGAATTTAATACTTGCAAAGAAGTAACAGAGTTTAAGAAAAAAATGCTTGACCTATTGGATTCTGAACTATCTTGCAGCATCTGCTATGAGGCTGTGGTAATCATTAATTCAGTACATCTTTTACTGTGATAATCTATATAGCGTGCAATGAATATAGTGTATAAATGTTTTGCCATTGGAATTCCAGCCTCTATCGCTGCAATATCAGTTTCCTGGGCTATGAAAAAGCATAAAGAAGGTAAAACGAAGGGAATTAATGCTTCTACTGCATTAACAGAGTCTAAGAAGAAGCCACTTGATATTAAAAGATGTAAACAAGCTAACCCGGACGAATTTAATACTTGCAAAGAAGTAACAGAGTTTAAGAAAAAAATGCTTGACCTATTGGATTCTGAACTATCTTGCAGCATCTGCTATGAGGTATTTGTTGAGCCAGTTAGACTGCCGTGTCTACACGCTTTCTGCGAAGCTTGCGTCCTTAAGAATGAAGAAAACCAAACAAAATGTCCTCTGTGTAGGGCCACGTACACAGTTGGTCGCAAAGATACCCTTTTAGCCGGTTGTATTCAAAACATTGTCGAATCTGCTTATAATCCAAATGAAATGACTGAAAGGGATGAACTTGTAGCCGCCCATAAAGACTTGATAAGTCTGATGATGGAGAGGAAGAAGAAAAAATGGAAAACTAAAATTTTAAAAGGGCTTTATTTTTTGGCTGATTTATTTGTTGTCTGTACTTCGTACTGTATCTGGCAGCATTTGCTATTAGTTATTTGTTGAGCCAGTTAGACTGCCGTGTCTACACGCTTTCTGCGAAGCTTGCGTCCTTCAGAATGAAGAAAACCAAACAAAATGTCCTCTGTGTAGGGCCACGTACACAGTTGGTCGCAGATACCCTTTTAGCCGGTTGTATTCAAAACATTATCGAATCTGCTTATAATCCAAAGGAAATGACCAAAAGAGATGAACTTGTAGCCGCACGTAAAGACTTGAAAAGTCTGATGATGGAGAGGAAGAAGAAAAATGGAAAACTAAAATTTTAAAAGGGCTTTATTCTTTGGCTTATTTATTTGTTGTCTGTACTTCGAACTGTAATTTTTTATGCGAAAGCAATAGAACGTTCTGGGATCCTGTTTTTGTACTGTTTGAATAAAATTGCTGACTCAAAATTTCTATTAGATGCATTTAGGAACAGTGCGAAGTGTGTCTGTGTGCGGGGGGGGGGGGTAGCAGCCATTCGATCACTTTGATTCTTAGAAAGAGCACTAGAATTTTTGATTACCAATAGAATGAGCCCCTTCCGAAGTTTCTATGACAGCGCTTTCTATAAAAACCTTCTATACACCAGTGCATAAAATACAACCCTTGCCCTAAGGGCTAGGGGGATTTGTTATCCTCAAAGACAAAATTTCTGGACTTTTCGAATCCTTTGAAAAAATAGCTATTTAATTTTTGTATTAGAAGTGTTTGGTAAAATGTTGGGTGTGGGAGAAGCATAACTCGTGTGATAGCGCGTGGATAACTCGTTTAATACTAAATCAGGAGTTAATCAGGGTTGTGGTACATCACCCTTAATATGGATCATTTTGATGGACTTTGTCTTAAGGAGCACAAGAAAGGCAATAGCAAAACATGGAATTAAATGGGGATGAAAAACTTTCCTGGACTTAGATAATGCTGATAAATTGAAGCAGCCTAGATTAACGTTTGAGCAAAATGAATGAGCTTTTATGTGTTTTGCAAGTTCAAGGTGCTAGAATCAGTTTGAAAATTAACGTTAATAGGGCTACATCACAATGGCTAGGAATATTTCAAGATGAAAAAGTGACCTTGGGTAATAAAAGATAGATCAGGTGGAAAAAAAAAACTAAAAACTAATAAAAAAACTAAAAAAGCTAAAAAACTAAAAAACCTAAAAAAGAAAAAAAATAAAAAAGGAAAAAAATGAAAAATAAAGGAGAAAAACAAAACTAAAAAACGAATATATATACAGACCGGGACACCGGGATACAAATGACGACCGGGACACAGGGAATATAAATGACGACCGGGACACAGGGACACAACTACAACGCGAAGCGCCAACCCAACAGCTAGTAGTGTATAAATGTTTTGCCATTGGAATTCCAACCTCTATCGCTGCAATATCAGTTTGCTGGGCTATGAAATGCATAAAGAAGCTAAAACGAAGGGAATTAATGCTTCTTCTGCATTAACAGAGTCTAAGAAGAAGCCACTTGATATTAAAAGATGTAAACAAGCTAACCCGGACGAATTTTATACTTGCAAAGAAGTAACAGAGTTTAAGAAAAAAATGCTTGACCTATTGGATTCTGAACTATCTTGCAGCATCTGCTATGAGGCTGTGGTAATCATTAATTCAGTACATCTTTTACTGTGATAATCTATATAGCGTGCAATGAATATAGTGTATAAATGTTTTGCCATTGGAATTCCAGCCTCTATCGCTGCAATATCAGTTTTCTGGGCTATGAAAAAGCATAAAGAAGGTAAAACGAAGGGAATTAATGCTTCTACTGCATTAACAGAGTCTAAGAAGAAGCCACTTGATATTAAAAGATGTAAACAAGCTAACCCGGACGAATTTAATACTTGCAAAGAAGTAACAGAGTTTAAGAAAAAAATGCTTGACCTATTGGATTCTGAACTATCTTGCAGCATCTGCTATGAGGTATTTGTTGAGCCAGTTAGACTGCCGTGTCTACACGCTTTCTGCGAAGCTTGCGTCCTTAAGAATGAAGAAAACCAAACATTATCGAATCTGCTTATAATCCAAAGGAAATGACCAAAAGAGATGAACTTGTAGCCGCACGTAAAGACTTGAAAAGTCTGATGATGGAGAGGAAGAAGAAAAATGGAAAACTAAAATTTTAAAAGGGCTTTATTCTTTGGCTTATTTATTTGTTGTCTGTACTTCGGACTGTAATTTTTTATGCGAAAGCAATAGAACGTTCTGGGATCCTGTTTTTGTACTGTTTGAATAAAATTGCTGACTCAAAATTTCTATTAGATGCATTTAGAAACAGTGCGAAGTGTGTCTGTGTGCGGGGGGGGGGGGGGGGGTAGCAGCCATTCGATCACTTTGACTCTTAGAAAGAGCACTAGAATTTTTGATTACCAATCGAATGAGCCCCTTCCGAAGTTTCTATGACAGCGCTTTCTATAAAAACCTTCTATACACCAGTGCATAAAATACAACCCTTGCCCTAAGGGCTAGGGGGATTTGTTATCCTCAAAGACAAAATTTCTGGACCTTTCGAATCCTTTGAAAAAATAGCTATTTAATTTTTGTATTAGAAGTGTTTGGTAAAATGTTGGGTGTGGGAGAAGCATAACTCGTGTGATAGCGCGTGGATAACTCGTTTAATACTAAATCAGGAGTTAATCAGGGTTGTGGTATATCACCCTTAATATGGATCATTTTGATGGACTTTGTCTTAAGGAGCACAAGAAAGGCAACAGCAAAACATGGAATTAAATGGGGATGAAAAACTTTCCTGGACTTAGATAATGCTGATAAATTGAAGCAGCCTAGATTAACGTTTGAGCAAAATGAATGAGCTTTTATGTGTTTTGCAAGTTCAAGGTGCTAGAATCAGTTTGAAAATTAACGTTAATAGGGCTACATCACAATGCCTAGGAATATTCCAAGATGAAAAAGTGACCTTGGGTAATAAAAGATGGATCAGGTGGAAAAAAAAACTAAAAACTAATAAAAAAACTAAAAAACCTAAAAAACCTAAAAAAGAAAAAAAATAAAAAAGGAAAAAAATGAAAAATAAAGGAGAAAAATAAAACTAAAAAACGAATGCATATACAGACCGGGACACCGGGATACAAATGACGACCGGGACACAGGGAATATAAATGACGACCGGGACACAGGGACACAACTACAACGCGAAGCGCCAACCCAACAGCTAGTAGTGTATAAATGTTTTGCCATTGGAATTCCAACCTCTATCGCTGCAATATCAGTTTGCTGGGCTATGAAATGCATAAAGAAGCTAAAACAAAGGAGGGAGTTAATGCTTCTTCTGCATTAACAGAGTCTAAGAAGAAGCCACTTGATATTAAAAGATGTAAACAAGCTAACCCGGACGAATTTAATACTTGCAAAGAAGTAACAGAGTTTAAGAAAAAAATGCTTGACCTATTGGATTCTGAACTATCTTGCAGCATCTGCTATGAGGCTGTGGTAATCATTAATTCAGTACATCTTTTACTGTGATAATCAATATAGCGTGTAATGAATATAGTGTATAAATGTTTTGCCATTGGAATTCCAGCCTCTATCGCTGCAATATCAGTTTCCTGGGCTATAAAAAAGCATAAAGAAGGTAAAACGAAGGGAATTAATGCTTCTACTGCATTAACAGAGTCTAAGAAGAAGCCACTTGATATTAAAAGATGTAAACAAGCTAACCCGGACGAATTTAATACTTGCAAAGAAGTAACAGAGTTTAAGAAAAAAAAACTTGACCTATTGGATTCTGAACTATCTTGCAGCATCTGCTATGAGGTATTTGTTGAGCCAGTTAGACTGCCGTGTCTACACGCTTTCTGCGAAGCTTGCGTCCTTAAGAATGAAGAAAACCCAACAAAATGTCCTCTGTGTAGGGCCACGTACACAGTTGGTCGCAAAGATACCCTTTTAGCCGGTTGTATTCAAAACATTATCGAATCTGCTTATAATCCAAATGAAATGACTGAAAGGGATGAACTTGTAGCCGCCCATAAAGACTTGATAAGTCTGATGATGGAGAGGAAGAAGAAAAAATGGAAAACTAAAATTTTAAAAGGGCTTTATTTTCTGGCTGATTTATTTGTTGTCTGTACTTCGTACTGAATCTGGCAGCATCTGCTATTAGTTATTTGTTGAGCCAGTTAGACTGCCGTGTCTACACGCTTTCTGCGAAGCTTGCGTCCTTCAGAATGCAGAAAACCAAACAAAATGTCCTCTGTGTAGGGCCACGTACACAGTTGGTCGCAGATACCCTTTTAGCCGGTTGTATTCAAAACATTATCGAATCTGCTTATAATCCAAAGGAAATGACCAAAAGAGATGAACTTGTAGCCGCACGTAAAGACTTCAAAAGTCTGATGATGGAGAGGAAGAAGAAAAATGGAAAACTAAAATTTTAAAAGGGCTTTATTCTTTGGCTTATTTATTTGTTGTCTGTACTTCGGACTGTAATTTTTTATGCGAAAGCAATAGAACGTTCTGGGATCCTGTTTTTGTACTGTTTGAATAAAATTGCTGACTCAAAATTTCTATTAGATGCATTTAGGAACAGTGCGAAGTGTGTCTGTGTGCGGGGGGGGTAGCAGCCATTCGATCACTTTGATTCTTAGAAAGAGCACTAGAATTTTTGATTACCAATCGAATGAGCCCCTTCCGAAGTTTCTATGACAGCGCTTTCTATAAAAACCTTCTATACACCAGTGCATAAAATACAACCCTTGCCCTAAGGGCTAGGGGGATTTGTTATCCTCAAAGACAAAATTTCTGGACCTTTCGAATCCTTTGAAAAAATAGCTATTTAATTTTTGTATTAGAAGTGTTTGGTAAAATGTTGGGTGTGGGAGAAGCATAACTCGTGTGATAGCGCGTGGATAACTCGTTTAATACTAAATCAGGAGTTAATCAGGGTTGTGGTATATCACCCTTAATATGGATCATTTTGATGGACTTTGTCTTAAGGAGCACAAGAAAGGCAACAGCAAAACATGGAATTAAATGGGGATGAAAAACTTTCCTGGACTTCGATAATGCTGATAAATTGAAGCAGCCTAGATTAACGTTTGAGCAAAATGAATGAGCTTTTATGTGTTTTGCAAGTTCAAGGTGCTAGAATCAGTTTGAAAATTAACGTTAATAGGGCTACATCACAATGGCTAGGAATATTTCAAGATGAAAAAGTGACCTTGGGTAATAAAAGATAGATCTGGTGGAAAAAAAAAACTAAAAACTAATAAAAAAACTAAAAAAGCTAAAAAACTAAAAAACCTAAAAAAGGAAAAAAATAAAAAAGGAAAAAAATGAAAAATAAAGGAGAAAAACAAAACTAAAAAACGAATGTATATACAGACCGGGACACCGGGATACAAATGACGACCGGGACACAGGGAATATAAATGACGACCGGGACACAGGGACACAACTACAACGCGAAGCGCCAACCCAACAGCTAGTAGTGTATAAATGTTTTGCCATTGGAATTCCAACCTCTATCGCTGCAATATCAGTTTGCTGGGCTATGAAATGCATAAAGAAGCTAAAACGAAGGGAATTAATGCTTCTTCTGCATTAACAGAGTCTAAGAAGAAGCCACTTGATATTAAAAGATGTAAACAAGCTAACCCGGACGAATTTAATACTTGCAAAGAAGTAACAGAGTTTAAGAAGAAAATGCTTGACCTATTGGATTCTGAACTATCTTGCAGCATCTGCTATGAGGCTGTGGTAATCATTAATTCAGTACATCTTTTAATGTGATAATCTATATAGCGTGCAATGAATATAGTGTATAAATGTTTTGCCATTGGAATTCCAGCCTCTATCGCTGCAATATCAGTTTCCTGGGCTATGAACAAGCATAAAGAAGGTAAAACGAAGGGAATTAATGCTTCTACTGCATTAACAGAGTCTAAGAAGAAGCCACTTGATATTAAAAGATGTAAACAAGCTAACCCGGACGAATTTAATACTTGCAAAGAAGTAACAGAGTTTAAGAAAAAAATGCTTGACCTATTGGATTCTGAACTATCTTGCAGCATCTGCTATGAGGTATTTGTTGAGCCAGTTAGACTGCCGTGTCTACACACTTTCTGCGAAGCTTGCGTCCTTCAGAATGAAGAAAACCAAACAAAATGTCCTCTGTGTAGGGCCACGTACACAGTTGGTCGCAGATACCCTTTTAGCCGGTTGTATTCAAAACATTATCGAATCTGCTTATAATCCAAAGGAAATGACCAAAAGAGATGAACTTGTAGCCGCACGTAAAGACTTGAAAAGTCTGATGATGGAGAGGAAGAAGAAAAATGGAAAACTAAAATTTTAAAAGGGCTTTATTCTTTGGCTTATTTATTTGTTGTCAGTACTTCGGACTGTAATTTTTTATGCGAAAGCAATAGAACGTTCTGGGATCCTGTTTTTGTACTGTTTGAATAAAATTGCTGACTCAAAATTTCTATTAGATGCATTTAGGAACAGTGCGAAGTTTGTCTGTGTACGGGGGGGAGTAGCAGCCATTCGATCACTTTGATTCTTAGAAAGAGCACTAGAATTTTTGATTACCAATCGAATGAGCCCCTTCCGAAGTTTCTATGACAGCGCTTTCTATAAAAACCTTCTATACACCAGTGCATAAAATACAACCCTTGCCCTAAGGGCTAGGGGGATTTGTTATCCTCAAAGAAAAAATTTCTGGACCTTTCGAATCCTTTGAAAAAATAGCTATTTAATTTTTGTATTAGAAGTGTTTGGTAAAATGTTGGGTGTGGGAGAAGCATAACTCGTGTGATAGCGCGTGGATAACTCGTTTAATACTAAATCAGGAGTTAATCAGGGTTGTGGTATATCACCCTTAATATGGATCATTTTGATGGACTTTGTCTTAAGGAGCACAAGAAAGGCAACAGCAAAACATGGAATTAAATGGGGATGAAAAACTTTCCTGGACTTAGATAATGCTGATAAATTGAAGCAGCCTAGATTAACGTTTGAGCAAAATGAATGAGCTTTTATGTGTTTTGCAAGTTCAAGGTGCTAGAATCAGTTTGAAAATTAACGTTAATAGGGCTACATCACAATGGCTAGGAATATTTCAAGATGAAAAACTGACCTTGGGTAATAAAAGATAGATCAGGTGGAAAAAAAAAACTAAAAACTAATAAAAAAACTAAAAAAGCTAAAAAACTAAAAAACCTAAAAAAGAAAAAAAATAAAAAAGGAAAAAAATGAAAAATATAGGAGAAAAACAAAACTAAAAAACGAATGTATATACAGACCGGGACACCGGGATACAAATGACGACCGGGACACAGGGAATATAAATGACGACCGGGACACAGGGACACAACTACAACGCGAAGCGCCAACCCAACAGCTAGTAGTGTATAAATGTTTTGCCATTGGAATTCCAACCTCTATCGCTGCAATATCAGTTTGCTGGGCTATGAAATGCATAAAGAAGCTAAAACGAAGGGAATTAATGCTTCTTCTGCATTAACATAGTCTAAGAAGAAGCCACTTGATATTAAAAGATGTAAACAAGCTAACCCGGACGAATTTAATACTTGCAAAGAAGTAACAGAGTTTCAGAAAAAAATGCTTGACCTATTGGATTCTGAACTATCTTGCAGCATCTGCTATGAGGTATTTGTTGAGCCAGTTAGACTGCCGTGTCTACACGCTTTCTGCGAAGCTTGCGTCCTTAAGAATGAAGAAAACCAAACAAAATGTCCTCTGTGTAGGGCAACGTACACAGTTGGTCGCAAAGATACCCTTTTAGCCGGTTGTATTCAAAACATTATCGAATCTGCTTATAATCCAAATGAAATGACTGAAAGGGATGAACTTGTAGCCGCCCATAAAGACTTGATAAGTCTGATGATGGAGAGGAAGAAGAAAAAATGGAAAACTAAAATTTTAAAAGGGCTTTATTTTTTGGCTGATTTATTTGTTGTCTGTACTTCGTACTGTATCTGGCAGCATCTGCTATTAGTTATTTGTTGAGCCAGTTAGACTGCCGTGTCTACACGCTTTCTGCGAAGCTTGCGTCCTTCAGAATGAAGAAAACCAAACAAAATGTCCTCTGTGTAGGGCCACGTACACAGTTGGTCGCAGATACCCTTTTAGCCGGTTGTATTCAAAACATTATCGAATCTGCTTATAATCCAAAGGAAATGACCAAAAGAGATGAACTTGTAGCCGCACGTAAAGACTTGAAAAGTCTGATGATGGAGAGGAAGAAGAAAAATGGAAAACTAAAATTTTAAAAGGGCTTTATTCTTTGGCTTATTTATTTGTTGTCAGTACTTCGGACTGTAATTTTTTATGCGAAAGCAATAGAACGTTCTGGGATCCTGTTTTTGTACTGTTTGAATAAAATTGCTGACTCAAATTTTCTATTAGATCCATTTAGGAATAGTGCGAAGTGTGTCTGTGTGCGGGGGGGAGTAGCAGCCATTCGATCACTTTGATTCTTAGAAAGAGCACTAGAATTTTTGATTACCAATCGAATGAGCCCCTTCCGAAGTTTCTATGACAGCGCTTTCTATAAAAACCTTCTATACACCAGTGCATAAAATACAACCCTTGCCCTAAGGGCTAGGGGGATTTGTTATCCTCTAAGACAAATATTCTGGACCTTTCGAATCCTTTGAAAAAATAGCTATTTAATTTTTGAATTAGAAGTGTTTGGTAAAATGTTGGGTGTGGGAGAAGCATAACTCGTGTGATAGCGCGTGGATAACTCGTTTAATACTAAATCAGGAGTTAATCAGGGTTGTGGTATATCACCCTTAATATGGATCATTTTGATGGACTTTGTCTTAAGGAGCACAAGAAAGGCAACAGCAAAACATGGAATTAAATGGGGATGAAAAACTTTCCTGGACTTAGATAATGCTGATAAATTGAAGCAGCCTAGATTAACGTTTGAGCAAAATGAATGAGCTTTTATGTGTTTTGCAAGTTCAAGGTGCTAGAATCAGTTTGAAAATTAACGTTAATAGGGCTACATCACAATGGCTAGGAATATTTCAAGATGAAAAAGTGACCTTGGGTAATAAAAGATAGATCAGGTGGAAAAAAAAAACTAAAAACTAATAAAAAAACTAAAAAAGCTAAAAAACTAAAAAACCTAAAAAAGAAAAAAAAGAAAAAAGGAAAAAAATGAAAAATAAAGGAGAAAAACAAAACTAAAAAACGAATGTATATACAGACCGGGACACCGGGATACAAATGACGACCGGGACACAGGGAATATAAATGACGACCGGGACACAGGGACACAACTACAACGCGAAGCGCCAACCCAACAGCTAGTAGTGTATAAATGTTTTGCCATTGGAATTCCAACCTCTATCGCTGCAATATCAGTTTGCTGGGCTATGAAATGCATAAAGAAGCTAAAACGAAGGGAATTAATGCTTCTTCTGCATTAACATAGTCTAAGAAGAAGCCACTTGATATTAAAAGATGTAAACAAGCTAACCCAGACGAATTTAATACTTGCAAAGAAGTAACAGAGTTTAAGAAAAAAATGCTTGACCTATTGGATTCTGAACTATCTTGCAGCATCTGCTATGAGGCTGTGGTAATCATTAATTCAGTACATCTTTTACTGTGATAATCTATATAGCGTGCAATGAATATAGTGTATAAATGTTTTGCCATTGGAATTCCAGCCTCTATCGCTGCAATATCAGTTTCCTGGGCTATGAAAAAGCATAAAGAAGGTAAAACGAAGGGAATTAATGCTTCTACTGCATTAACAGAGTCTAAGAAGAAGCCACTTGATATTAAAAGATGTAAACAAGCTAACCCGGACGAATTTAATACTTGCAAAGAAGTAACAGAGTTTAAGAAAAAAATGCTTGACCTATTGGATTCTGAACTATCTTGCAGCATCTGCTATGAGGTATTTGTTGAGCCAGTTAGACTGCCGAGTCTACACGCTTTCTGCGAAGCTTGCGTCCTTAAGAATGAAGAAAACCAAACAAAATGTCCTCTGTGTAGGGCCACGTACACAGTTGGTCGCAAAGATACCCTTTTAGCCGGTTGTATTCAAAACATTATCGAATCTGCTTATAATCCAAATGAAATGACTGAAAGGGATGAACTTGTAGCCGCCCATAAAGACTTGATAAGTCTGATGATGGAGAGGAAGAAGAAAAAATGGAAAACTAAAATTTTAAAAGGGCTTTATTTTTTGGCTGATTTATTTGTTGTCTCTACTTCGTACTGTATCTGGCAGCATCTGCTATTAGTTATTTGTTGAGCCAGTTAGACTGCCGTGTCTACACACTTTCTGCGAAGCTTGCGTCCTTCAGAATGAAGAAAACCAAACAAAATGTCCTCTGTGTAGGGCCACGTACACAGTTGGTCGCAGATACCCTTTTAGCCGGTTGTATTCAAAACATTATCGAATCTGCTTATAATCCAAAGGAAATGACCAAAAGAGATGAACTTGTAGCCGCACGTAAAGACTTGAAAAGTCTGATGATGGAGAGGAAAAAGAAAAATGGAAAACTTAAATTTTAAAAGGGCTTTATTCTTTGGCTTATTTATTTGTTGTCTGTACTTCGGACTGTAATTTTTTATGCGAAAGCAATAGAACGTTCTGGGATCCTGTTTTTGTACTGTTTGAATAAAATTGCTGACTCAAAATTTCTATTAGATGCATTTAGGAACAGTGCGAAGTGTGTCTGTGTGCGGGGGGGGGGTAGCAGCCATTCGATCACTTTGATTCTTAGAAAGAGCACTAGAATTTTTGATTACCAATCGAATGAGCCCCTTCCGAAGTTTCTATGACAGCGCTTTCTATAAAAACCTTCTATACACCAGTGCATAAAATACAACCCTTGCCCTAAGGGCTAGGGGGATTTGTTATCCTCAAAGACAAAATTTCTGGACCTTTCGAATCCTTTGAAAAAATAGCTATTTAATTTTTGTATTAGAAGTGTGTGGTAAAATGTTGGGTGTGGGAGAAGCATAACTCGTGTGATAGCGCGTGGATAACTCGTTTAATACTAAATCAGGAGTTAATCAGGGTTGTGGTATATCACCCTTAATATGGATCATTTTGATGGACTTTGTCTTAAGGAGCACAAGAAAGGCAACAGCAAAACATGGAATTAAATGGGGATGAAAAACTTTCCTGGACTTAGATAATGCTGATAAATTGAAGCAGCCTAGATTAACGTTTGAGCAAAATGAATGAGCTTTTATGTGTTTTGCAAGTTCAAGGTGCTAGAATCAGTTTGAAAATTAACGTTAATAGGGCTACATCACAATGGCTAGGAATATTTCAAGATGAAAAAGTGACCTTGGGTAATAAAAGATAGATCAGGTGGAAAAAAAACTAAAAACTAATAAAAAAACTAAAAAAGCTAAAAAACTAAAAAACCTAAAAAAGAAAAAAAAAATAAAAAAGGAAAAAAATGAAAAATAAAGGAGAAAAACAAAACTAAAAAACGAATGTATATACAGACCGGGACACCGGGATACAAATGACGACCGGGACACAGGGAATATAAATGACGACCGGGACACAGGGACACAACTACAACGCGAAGCGCCAACCCAACAGCTAGTAGTGTATAAATGTTTTGCCATTGGAATTCCAACCTCTATCGCTGCAATATCAGTTTGCTGGGCTATGAAATGCATAAAGAAGCTAAAACGAAGGGAATTAATGCTTCTTCTGCATTAACAGAGTCTAAGAAGAAGCCACTTGATATTAAAAGATGTAAACAAGCTAACCCGGACGAATTTAATACTTGCAAAGAAGTAACAGAGTTTAAGAAAAAAATGCTTGACCTATTGGATTCTGAACTATCTTGCAGCATCTGCTATGAGGCTGTGGTAATCATTAATTCAGTACATCTTTTACTGTGATAATCTATATAGCGTGCAATGAATATAGTGTATAAATGTTTTGCCATTGGAATTCCAGCCTCTATCGCTGCAATATCAGTTTCCTGGGCTATGAAAAAGCATAAAGAGGGTAAAACGAAGGGAATTAATGCTTCTACTGCATTAACAGAGTCTAAGAAGAAGCCACTTGATATTAAAAGATGTAAACAAGCTAACCCGGACGAATTTAATACTTGCAAAGAAGTAACAGAGTTTATGAAAAAAATGCTTGACCTATTGGATTCTGAACTATCTTGCAGCATCTGCTATGAGGTATTTGTTGAGCCAGTTAGACTGCCGTGTCTACACGCTTTCTGCGAAGCTTGCGTCCTTAAGAATGAAGAAAACCAAACAAAATGTCCTCTGTGTAGGGCCACGTACACAGTTGGTCGCAAAGATACCCTTTTAGCCGGTTGTATTCAAAACATTATCGAATCTGCTTATAATCCAAATGAAATGACTGAAAGGGATGAACTTGTAGCCGCCCATAAAGACTTGATAAGTCTGATGATGGAGAGGAAGAAGAAAAAATGGAAAACTAAAATTTTAAAAGGGCTTTATTTTTTGGCTGATTTATTTGTTGTCTGTACTTCGTACTGTATCTGGCAGCATCTGCTATTAGTTATTTGTTGAGCCAGTTAGACTGCCGTGTCTACACGCTTTCTGCGAAGCTTGCGTCCTTCAGAATGAAGAAAACCAAACAAAATGTCCTCTGTGTAGGGCCACGTACACAGTTGGTCGCAGATACCCTTTTAGCCGGTTGTATTCAAAACATTATCGAATCTGCTTATAATCCAAAGGAAATGACCAAAAGAGATGAACTTGTAGCCGCACGTAAAGACTTGAAAAGTCTGATGATGGAGAGGAAGAAGAAAAATGGAAAACTAAAATTTTAAAAGGGCTTTATTCTTTGGCTTATTTATTTGTTGTCTGTACTTCGGACTGTAATTTTTTATGCGAAAGCAATAGAACGTTCTGGGATCCTGTTTTTGTACTGTTTGAATAAAATTGCTGACTCGAAATTTCTATTAGATGCATTTAGGAACAGTGCGAAGTGTGTCTGTGTGCGGGGGGGGGGGTAGCAGCCATTCGATCACTTTGATTCTTAGAAAGAGCACTAGAATTTTTAATTACCAATCGAATGAGCCCCTTCCGAAGTTTCTATGACAGTGCTTCCTATAAAAACCTTCTATACACCAGTGCATAAAATACAACCCTTGCCCTAAGGGCTAGGGGGATTTGTTATCCTCAAAGACAAAATTTCTGGACCTTTCGAATCCTTTGAAAAAATAGCTATTTAATTTTTGTATTAGAAGTGTTTGGTAAAATGTTGGGTGTGGGAGAAGCATAACTTGTGTGATAGCGCGTGGATAACTCGTTTAATACTAAATCAGGAGTTAATCAGGGTTGTGGTATATCACCCTTAATATGGATCATTTTGATGGACTTTGTCTTAAGGAGCACAAGAAAGGCAACAGCAAAACATGGAATTAAATGGGGATGAAAAACTTTCCTGGACTTAGATAATGCTGATAAATTGAAGCAGCCTAGATTAACGTTTGAGCAAAATGAATGAGCTTTTATGTGTTTTGCAAGTTCAAGGTGCTAGAATCAGTTTGAAAATTAACGTTAATAGGGCTACATCACAATGGCTAGGAATATTTCAAGATGAAAAAGTGACCTTGGGTAATAAAAGATAGATCAGGTGGAAAAAAAAAACTAAAAACTAATAAAAAAAACTAAAAAAGCTAAAAAACTAAAAAACCTAAAAAACTAAAAAGACTAAAAAAGAAAAAAAATGAAAAATAAAGGAGAAAAACAAAACTAAAAAACGAATGTATATACAGACCGGGACACCGGGATACAAATGACGACCGGGACACAGGGAATATAAATGACGACCGGGACACAGGGACACAACTACAACGCGAAGCGCCAACCCAACAGCTAGTAGTGTATAAATGTTTTGCCATTGGAATTCCAACCTCTATCGCTGCAATATCAGTTTGCTGGGCTATGAAATGCATAAAGAAGCTAAAACGAAGGGAATTAATGCTTCTTCTGCATTAAGAGAGTCTAAGAAGAAGCCACTTGATATTAAAAGATGTAAACAAGCTAACCCGGACGAATTTAATACTTGCAAAGAAGTAACAGAGTTTAAGAAAAAAATGCTTGACTTATTGGATTCTGAACTATCTTGCAGCATCTGCTATGAGGCTGTGGTAATCATTAATTCAGTACATCTTTTACTGTGATAATCTATATAGCGTGCAATGAATATAGTGTATAAATGTTTTGCCATTGGAATTCCAGCCTCTATCACTGCAATATCAGTTTCCTGGGCTATGAACAAGCATAAAGAAGGTAAAACGAAGGGAATTAATGCTTCTACTGCATTAACAGAGTCTAAGAAGAAGCCACTTGATATTAAAAGATGTAAACAAGCTAACCCGGACGAATTTAATACTTGCAAAGAAGTAACAGAGTTTAAGAAAAAAATGCTTGACCTATTGGATTCTGAACTATCTTGCAGCATCTGCTATGAGGTATTTGTTGAGCCAGTTAGACTGCCGTGTCTACACGCTTTCTGCGAAGCTTGCGTCCTTAAGAATGAAGAAAACCAAACAAAATGTCCTCTGTGTAGGGCCACGTACACAGTTGGTCACAAAGATACCCTTTTAGCCGGTTGTATTCAAAACATTATCGAATCTGCTTATAATCCAAATGAAATGACTGAAAGGGATGAACTTGTAGCCGCCCATAAAGACTTGATAAGTCTGATGATGGAGAGGAAGAAGAAAAAATGGAAAACTAAAATTTTAAAAGGGCTTTATTTTTTGGCTGATTTATTTGTTGTCTGTACTTCGTACTGTATCTGGCAGCATCTGCTATTAGTTATTTGTTGAGCCAGTTAGACTGCCGTGTCTACACGCTTTCTGCGAAGCTTGCGTCCTTCAGAATGAAGAAAACCAAACAAAATGTCCTCTGTGTAGGGCCACGTACACAGTTGGTCGCAGATACCCTTTTAGCCGGTTGTATTCAAAACATTATCGAATCTGCTTATAATCCAAAGGAAATGACCAAAAGAGATGAACTTGTAGCCGCACGTAAAGACTTGAAAAGTCTGATGATGGAGAGGAAGAAGAAAAATGGAAAACTAAAATTTTAAAAGGGCTTTATTCTTTGGCTTATTTATTTGTTGTCTACCAGCTAAATCTTAGTTCTGCACGAAAATGAGCCAAATCCTAACTGGTTGATAAAAAAGGTTTATTCGTTACTCAGTATAAAAAGGTGAAGCATTTAAAATGTGTACAAAAAAGAGTAAAGTACAAGAAGACAATCAAAGCTTTTATCCGTTTGCAATGGGAAGTAATTCCGGAACAGGCAATAAATTATAAAGGATTATACATAAAAATTACCAAGTAGTCAATTTGTAGTAACACTCGCAAATTATACTCAGGATGTCCTCAGTTATTCCGTGTAAACAGAAAATGGAGCCTTCATTCAGTCTGTTTATGGTAAAAAAAGGACTTTAATTTAATTTTTAATATTTTATAACTTAAATTTCTCCTTTAGACTCATAAAACCCGTTCTTTTCCAATTCAATAATAAAATAAGCTTTAAAAATATGGTTACTTCACAAAGTTTCCTTAATGATGCATGAGCAGTACAATTGACCTGTAAGACGACCATTATCAACTAACAAATCCTTGGTTTTTACACCAGGTGATTTGCATTTTGTGCGCTATGAACATCGTTGTCGCACTACAATTATTAATCGAAGATCTCTATAATTTCAGTACACCTTCCTTGAAAGTCACAGGCTCTTGAAACAAAGGCTGTTTACATCCTTCCCCTTACAAAAAATATTATAGGTTAACCTTTACATACTTTCGAAAATTACAAGTAATCAATTCTAAAATAAAAATTATTTTACCAGCTAAATCTTTCACTAGTTGTCGGAAGATATGGCTAGGAACATCACCTCCAACATCTTGAACTTCTCTATTGGACCTAAAATGAGTGGATCCTGCAGCTTCAGAAGTCTCGTCCTAGAATAGCCAGTAAAAAACAATTGAAGAAAATAATAAATCGGAATTTATCGAATTTACGATTCTAAGTAATGTATCACGTAAAGATTCAACACAAACTGCATGCTAATAATATTCAATATATTAGTAAGCAAACAAATATAAACTTGTTTGCTTACATTTTTTAGGATGTACAACACAAACTGAAAATTAAGAGATCCAAAGTCCCAAGCAGCACCCGAGTAAAGAGAAAATCATTTGCGAGGGTTGAAGTCGGAAGCTACCAATCCGTATGGGATAATTGCAAGGAGGTCCCAAGAAGTCCACTAGGTGGGGTTTTGTAGCCGAAAGCTGGGGAAGCCAGCTGATTGGTATCATCGGTTTCAAGTAGAGCAAAAAAATATTGGTTCACACAAAAAAGGGGCCCCAAAAAAGGCCAGCACCGTTTTTTGTCTGAATAGCTTGCGTTGCTTCCTGGGCCACTAGGATCCCAAAATTCCAAAGGTAAACAGAAATATATATTTATGTCAGTTTTCGGGCCAAGGTAACCGCAATTTAAAGAAAACAGATAATAAAAATTGTTCACCCAAAAGATGGAAAAATAGTTGTTCAAAAGGGTTGAAACTTTTATCTGTATTTTCAGGGTAAAGGAAACTCAAACTAAAAAAATAGTTTACCCAATGAAGATGCAGGAAAAGCTGCCAAAAAAACTTTTGAAAAATACGGCACAATAAAGTTTTAGTTAGGATAAGCTGGTATATCGATCAGCCCCGATCAAAAGATTCGTAGCACACAAACATGGGCCCAATAATTACGTTTCTCTGACCAGCTTGAAAATTGTCAAAAATTCATTAAGAGCTTCTAGCTATTCGTACAACCATTAAGCTTCATGGCTCCTCGGACGGTGGGGGTAACATCAGCCCTGAAGGAATGCATATTACAACTTTCGATATTTCTGAACGAAACGACTAGCTCAAGATTTTTACCTGGTCTTATCAGGGTTAAGAGGGAGGATTTGGGTAGAAGAAAAGGGCAGAGAGCGATGCTGATTGCCCTCTTATCACTTAAGCCCTTAAAATTGGTACTATAATTTTTAATTGAATGAGCTACCTCCCAAATTTCTTTGGCTATAACTTCCATAAAAAGTAGGTGGGGAAAAGATTTTTGGTCTTTTCTTGTTAAATCATTTTTCATTGGGGTCTCCAATTCTCTCAAGATCATTCCTCCAATTCAATTCATTTAGAAAGAAAATAGAGTTGAATTTTTTTTTTATATCAAATCTGAGCATGAATAGCCATAAAAGAGATCTATTTAAAATAGACGTGTTTTACCAATTTAACTTGATAGTATTGTTATATATTTCGTTTTGCTGCCAAATCCTTAAAAATAGTTGCTTTATTTTTACTTATATAATGTGCAATTTTGATATAAAAAACATTTCAAAACAACTGTTCACAATATTTCCTTTAAACAACTTAACAATACGCACATTTTTCATGTATTTTTAAATGCATGCCTAAAACTAGCCTGAAAGGTGTCTTGGCTAATTCTTTTTTTCATCCTATTAACTCGTATCTACCACTGTAATTAATCAATAAAATAAAGTGTACAGTATCTCACCTCAAAGCATACAGACTTTGCAACCTTCTGATTAACAATATATCCAAGACTATCACCCATCAGCCGAGGAAAGAAGCCTTTATATAGGCTAAGGAAGCCATCACGCTTGGCAATATGATTTACTACAAAATAAAATTACTACCAGTTAGAAATTTGTGCATACCAATGTTGGAATTCTGTAAGTCTTAACGTTTTTTGTGACTATTTTAGTGACAATATGTCACTGCACTACACAGTTATAAAACTTGTCATGCTGATTATTTTTTGTGCCACATAGAAGTGGAACCAAGGCTGGTTTCCAAACATTTTCAGAGCCCCATGTATGAAACTTCATTCCACAGAGCATCCGGGGAAATTAGCACATTAGGTTCTTTAAAGCAAATTGAAAAAAATAACATTTATTAGGAAAAGGTTCAAGGTTTTTATTTATTTATTATTATTATTATTATTGTTCCTATTATCAATATCATGGTATAGTCGTTGATGAAAGATTGATTACAGTTTTTATTTTGGTCATGTAATTTATACAACCTTTTTATAAATGCAACTGTAATTTATGTATATTTTGAAAATTTATGTAACTATGGAAATCTAGAGGTCTAAAATGGAAACACATAAAATACTCAACAACTACCCCCTTTACCCACCCCCCAAAAAAAGGGCATATTTGGATATATGTCTTTATTCAATTCATAATCTTTAGAAGATTATAAGAAAAGGGTAGAAATAAAATGTGCATTAGAAATAATCATTAATAGCATAGCTGTCCAATATCAAAACACACTAAGTACGCAATTCATAAGTAGCAATTAATCCCCATCAAAATTTATTAATGTTTGTTTTAAAGTTTTGTGAGAGCAAATCATAGTTTCATCTTGCAATTAATAATCTTAAGAAATGAGAACATTTCGATAAGCATTACAACAATGCTGGATATGTCAGGCCTCGCTCAGATTACAGCCATGCTATTTTTAAATATATGCCTAGTTCCAGGACCCAAGATTTGCACACATCGGTTAAGAATCTTAGAGTAAAAACGCAATACAGAAATATAAAAAAAAAAAAAAAGATTCAAGAATGCATTTCAGAAATGATGGACACATTCGACCTTGTTGCAAATCTGAATCATGTTAACAATTTCAATACATATGGCTGCAAGGCCTAAAGAGGTTTCCTTGGGCTCATATTCTGACTAAGATCATCCGCCATCCCCTGCTTTATTTATATAGGGACACAATGAACCTCCCCAGTTCAAGACAATTCTTAAAATATCTACTCAATTTGATCCTTGGAAAGTTCCTGAGAGGTGTAAAGAGAAAGACTTTGAGTAAATCGAGATGGAGGAAGAGCGTAGGCAGCTGTGTTGGCCTCAAACGGCTTGGTGCTATGGTGAATTATTGGTATTAGTAGTAGTAATAGCTTGTTCCTTACCAAAATTGATATTTAAGAATTTGCAATATTGTCGATTACAAATATGAGACTAATATTGCAATAAAAAAATCAAACATAAAAATACCATTGTGTGTTCCAAAGGGGTGTTACATTTTCAAAATAATTACTATTTATTGATTCCTGAAGATGTTGAATGAGGCTATAATTGAAATATATAGGCAATGAGTCATTGCGCAAATGCTCAAACCATGGAAACAAATACACTTTTTTCAATATTAATTAAAAGTAAATGCTATTATCAATAAATTTATCCACCAATATTACACATGTTAACATTTATGAGAAATATAAAACAAATTTAAGTCCTACAATCTTCCTTTTCTAAATTAAGTGAAAAAATTCCACACTTTCCAAAGTTACAAAAATTGTAATTTTCAAAATCAGTATATTAGTAGAGATCCTTACACCAAAACTGATAGAGCCTTATCCAAGTGTAGTATTGAATTTGCTAACGCATCGTATCTTTTGCACAGATACTGATGGAGCCCTACCCCGGTGCACTATTGAAGTTGCTAGGCCCTTGTATCTACCTATACTCCAAGGAGAGCCATACAATTTCTTGGAAACACCACTTGCTAGGTTTATTTTCTCGGTGAAACAATGCAACAGATACTATGACAGCCCGTACCATGGCGTTATCTCAGCATCCGGCAACAAGAACATTCTTGGAACATCGCTTTGAATGTCAAAATATTTAATATAAAAGAAAGGGGATTGGTCAAAGTCATTATCAATTGATAAATTGAGTTTGATCAAGAAATATATCTAATAAAAGTAATTTTGATGAGGACTATAATATTCAAGAGTTTTGTAATCTATAAGTTTTTTTTTATACGTTTAATGGACGAAAACTATTTTTCATACCGTTTTGGTTTATCAAAAGGCATTTAATTACCTTTAGCTACCGAATTGTATGAATATTATCTATAGATTTAAAAAACACCCTCCCCTACCAGCAATTCTTGAGCTATTGAATTCAATCCATGGAATATTTTGAACCTGGACCTTCAGGGGAGGTAAAAAACAATATCAAAACTAAAAAAGAGCATTTACCAAATTGTATGTGTTTGCATGTCATATACAATCAATAATTTTAAATAACACCTCTCCGCACTTGTCATTCTTGGGCTATTGAACTCAATCCATAAAATTTTTTACCCTGTATGTTCAAGGGACGGAAATGAACAATACTGAAACTAAAAAAGTGCATTTACCGAATTTTATGTGTTTGTATATGCTATATAATCATCAGTTTAATAAAGCACCCCTCCTTACAACACATTCTTGAACTATTGAATTCAATCCATGGAGTGTTTGTAAAGCTAAGCCTTCAGGGGACAGTAGAGCAATATCAAAATAAAAAACCGCATAAACACTGTCTTCAGGTGACAAATTTTGTTTATTTTTTATTCTGATCATTTTAGATTTTTTTATTTTTTGGACTTGGATTTTTTTTTACAGAATTATGGACTTACGATTATTATGACACCTAAATTTTGGATATTCAGTCAGCAACTAAAGCAGTCGGAATTCATGAACTAGCTGAATTTATTTTACTCAAGAAATGCTTTAATTGAACTTGTGTTACTCTCTCAGAACCTAAATCTCTTTGAATTTACTAACTAGCTGAGTTTGTTGTACTTGAAAGGGCTTCCATTAATTTTTTTATATTCAGTCAGCAACTAAGAGACTTGGGAATTACAAGCTAGATGAGTTTTTTGTGCTCAAAAGTGATTTCAATAGTTTCTTGGTACTCGGCCAGCAACTAAAATCCTCGGAATTCATCAATTTGTTGAATTTGTTGTACTCAAAAGTGATTTCTTTCAATATTTTGTTCAGTCAACAACTAAAAGACATGGAATTTACCAACTAGCTGAGTTTATTGTGCTCAAAAGTGCTTTTATTGAATTTTTTATACCTGTTCGGTAGCTAAAACACTTGGTATTTACCAACTAGGAGAATTTGCTGTTCTCAAAAGTGCTTTTATGAATTTTTGTACTCTGTCTGCAAATGAAAAACGGAATTTATCGAGTTCGAGAGTTTGTTATAATCAAGAGTGGTTTTATTAAATTTTTGGGACGCAGCCCGTAAGTAAAACACATGGAATTCATCAACTAGCTGAGTTTGTTGTACTCAAAAGTACTTTTATTAATTTTTTTCTTATATTTAGTCAGCTATGACACTTTGAAATTACCAACTAGTTGAGTTTGCTGTAGTAAATGTCAGTCATTTTAGTCATTGCAATGTCATTTTAAGAGATGAATAAAAACAGTAGATACAAATTATCATTCTCAAATAGAAAAATTAATTTCTAAGCCCCCCCCCCCCCAAAAAAAAAGAAATTCTAAGTTAAAAAAACTCTTAACTTCAAAAAAGAAAAATTCCATGTTCAAAAGCAGTCTAATTTCCAAAAAAAATCTAAGACAAAAAATAAAAAAAAAATCCAAGTTGAGTCCCGAAATTTAGTTGAACTCCCGAAGATTCTAGCTTCTAAAAAAAATTTAAGTAAAAAAAATCGGTCATCAAAATAATCTAAGTCCAAAGAAAATTTAAGTTCAAAAACATCTGTTCCAAAAAAGTCCCAAAAACTCTAAAAAAGAAAAAAAAATCAAGTAGTTGTGGGTATCAAGCCATGGCTAATTGTAGAAACAGCCAAGCCAGATGGTTCAATTGATTGAGAGGCAAATCTAAGATAAGGGCAAATTAGGATTGTGCAAAAAGATATCAATTCATTTGTTAATAGACAAGTCTGTATATCATATGTCCATAAATTTAAGCTCAAAAACTTCTGTTCCAAAACAATCCCAAAATAATCCAAGTCTAAAAACAGCAATAAAAGAAAAGTATAAAAGTTCAGAATCAGAAACAAATAAGATTCGCCTTAATGGCAAATCTCGTAAACCACCCAAAGGCAGTGCTTATGTGCTTTTTAGTTTTGGTATTACTTTTTACCATCCCCTGAAGATCCAGGTTGAAAAATTTTCCATGGATTGAATTCAATAGTTCAAAAATGGCTAGTATGGGGTATGTTTTTTAAAACTAGTATTTAAATATGATATATACACACACAAAATTCGATTAACATTTTATTTTAGTTTTGATATTGTTTTTGCCGTCCCTGGAAGGTACCATTTCAGAATATTCCACATATTAAAATAAATAGCCCATAAATGGCTAGAAAGGGGGGGGGGGGTCCTATTTTAAAACTAATAATTAAAACACACTAATTTTGGTAAATGCTCATTTTTAGCTTTGGCATTGTTCTTTATTGTCCCCTGAAGGTCCAGGTTCAAAATATTCCTCGGATTGGATTCAATAGCTCAAGAATGGCTAGTAGGGAGGGATATGTTTAAGAAAGATGATGTACATCCAATTCAGTAGCTAAAGGGAGTTTAAATGCCTTTTGATAAACCAAAACTGTATGAAAACAATCACAGTCCAATAAATATACAAATTACAAACCTCTTGTGTATTCCAGTTCTTAGCAGAATTCCTTTTATTGATCAAACTCAATTTATCAATTGATAATTACTTGGACCAAACTTTAGTCTTTTATATCAAATATTTTGGTATTCAAACCCATAATTTTAAGGATGTTCTTATCACCAGAATCTGAGATAAAAATATGGTATGGGCTGTCATAGTATCTGCTGTATTGTTTCACCTAGAACATAAACCTGGCAATCGATGTTTCCAAGAAATGTTATGGTTCTCCTTGGAGTATAGGTGGATAAAAGGGGCTAGTAACTCCAATAGTACATCGGAATTGGGCTCCATCAGTATCTGTGTGAGTGATACAAGGGGCTAGAAACTCCAATAGTACACAGGGATAGGGCTCCATCAGTATCTGTGTAAGGGATACTAGTTACATTTGTAGCAAGCCTTACTAGTGAAGTTCTTAATAGATTTTTTTGAATTTTATGCATTTTTAATGCATTCCTTCAGATGTATAGGGAATCAATCAGCAAATTAAACGTCAAACTTGAGCTATTTATTAAATTTTCAGTATAACCCAAATCGCACTCTAGCCTTTTGAGGGGCGACAACAGTACATAATTAGAACTATTAGTTACTAATACCATTCTAATGTTCATCAAACACAGGCTCTTCAACCTTGTAATTACCAGAGTGTCGTTTTTGCTTTACTGAAAACATTTTTTAAAACAATTTCTCATTATAATTATAACACAGTGAAATCAGAAATTATTTCTATTTGTGTTTAGTCATAGGAACATACAGGACGAGGGGGATAACTTATCGTTTTTTTAAAGGGATGTCACAAATAAATGAGTTATTCTTACGGTACTTGAACATGTTTGGATATAAAAGATATATATATATATATATATATATATATATATATATATATATATATATATATATATATATATATATATATATATATATATATATATATATATATATATATATATATATATATATATATGAAACGGATATATATGAGGTATTCTTACCGTACTTGAATAAGTTCGGGTAATAAAGTGTTTCACGTCCCAAAATTGGTCTTCCTAACTCTGGCTTCAAGGGCTCATATCCAATCTGAATAGAAAAATATGAGAATAAACAATATTGGATACAATTTTAAATTCCAGAGGAAGTAGTGTCATTTATTCTATGGGAATGACAGGGGTGGGTTTTTTGTCTCAAGAAGTACATTTAAAGAACCTAAATATTCCAGGGATGAACAATCAAAACATATTGAGTAACCTATGCTGAGGAACCTGTCACTGAATCCAACATTGACTTTTTGAAATAAACACGCACCCGCGATCTGTCTTCTGGCAAAAAGATGCGAAATTCCATATTTTTGTGGATATGATCTTGAAATATTTTGCAAGAGGGTTCTCTGATATACTGAATGTGATGGCGTGATTTTTGTTAAGATTCTATGGCTTTTAGGGGGTGTTTCCCCCTATTTTCCAAAATAAGGCAAATTTTCTCCGGCTCGGAACTTTCGATGACAAAGACTAAATTTGATTAAACTCATATATTTAAAATCAGCCTGAAAATTCGATTCTTTTGGTGTATCTTTTAGTATCAAAATTCCGTTTTTTAGAGTTTCGTTTACTGTTGAGCCGGGTCGCTCCTTACTACTGTTCCTTACCACGAACTGTTTGAACCTATAGACTGTATGCTGTCTCTATAATGATAAATGCTTGCTTACCTTCAGGCTCAAGGTGTAACAAAGAAAAAAAGCATATTTACTTTTGAGTATCTTCAAACCTAATGATTCTGATTGTAAATTTACTCTGGAGAAGTGATCGGTCCAGATACTCATTTTATAACCTTGGGTCCAGGGCCGTAGCCAGATTTTTTTTTCGTGAAAGGGGGTACAAAAAAAAACTTTAAAACGCATCAAAAATTTGTTTATTTGAATCAGCTAAAAATTCAAGAGGAGAGTGTTCAAAACTCCTACCCCCCTTGATACGGCCCTGTTTGAGTCATTTTTTTTCAGATTAATGGGATTGGCGATACAGATATTAACCATTTATATGAAGTAAAATTAATCACTTTTTCGAAATTGCTATTTCGTTTACTTAAAGCGAATTGGCGCTGTTCAATTTTTTGTTTCAAAAAGAAAATAGAAAGCGAGACCCATAAAATAGAAAAGTGAATTGAAAGTGAAAATTAGTAATAGAAAAAGAGTAAAAATGAAAATGAGTAAAAATGTATAGAAAGTGAAAGTGAAAAAATGACAAATAGAAAGTGAGCAACAGAATAGGAAGGCTTATCCGGCAGATCCAGTGACTGCATTTGAACTCGTAAGAAGAAAGGGACACCGAAGGTTTAGATATATTTTTTTCTCAAGCTTAAAGTCTACCTAGCATAAAGCTATCCATTTATATGCGAAATGAAGCCATATTTTCAGCTACATAATAATTTTGATTTTTTTCTTTTTTTGTCGAAAAGATTAAAATTTTGTTCTGGTATCGACATTTATCTGCTGGAGATGGCCATATTTTTCAGATATATTTTTCTTAATAATTAAGAAAATAATTAGATTTTAGTTCTAATTTAATTCTAATAAAAATGATTAGAGTTAGGAATAATTAATTTCTTAATAATCTTAATAATTTTTATTATATTTTTCAGATTTTTCTTATAAAATTATATAAGGTGATATATAAATACGCATCAGATTTTGCTGAGGTGATTTAATGGACATTTGTGTGTCCGTAGGAGAGGGAGGTGCATGTGTAACTTTTATTGGACCTTAAGGTAAAATATGACTAGGGAAAACTGGATACTTTTGCAAAAGCTTTTGCACAGGTCTCTGAACTTGGTGACGTGGGAGTATCCCCTCCTCCTTTTTTAAAGGAACAGATGCAAAAATTACTAGTGTAAATATACAAAAAAGCAGTTTGTTTAGTAGGCTCAGCCAGCTGGATGTCACCGAAGCCTAAGGTCCTGAAAATAAACCTTACTCTCGTCCTCAAAAGGCGTGCCCCGGAACCGGCTTGCTGATTTGAAATAAGAAGTTCTGTGAAGTTTTCTTAGTTTTGAGTCGGAGTTTGACTCCATGATTTTAAATTAAATTTTAAAAAATTCCCCTTAAAGGCACCTCAGACCAGAAACCTTCAGTGTACGTCAGGTAAGGCATTCGTGCTCGCAAGGGTGAACTAGAATCAAACAAGGGCGCTGACAGAAAATGTTCCGGGGGAGGGGGCAGACGCCAAACAGCAGTGGCGTTTGGGTGGACAGGGAATATATTTCAGGATATTTTTTGTAAAAATAAGGTCTCAAATCAAAAGAGCAATTAAATTGCTTGCAAAACGAAGCAAAATACAGTAAAGTTTAAATGACAAGGATTCGTGGCAAAAGGATCAGCTTACTTAATCAATAATATGTTTAATCGTTATGCATGGAATCTTAAAAAAAAAAAATAAAAAATTGAACTGAAGCCAAAATTACAGAAATATTTATTGCTTCCGTAGATTATAACTGATGTAGACTTCTCTTTATGCAATTTCCTGCGCCTTAAAATAGTTTGCAGAAGGAGTAGAGATAGTCAAGCATCATCCTGCCTGCATAGATACCACGTTTTGATTTCATACTGGCCATGTAAAATGTACCTCTTTCGTAACTGGACAATTCTCTCTCCTCGAACTTAAATTCCTTACTGCGAAAGAAAAACAAAAGAAAAGTAAACTTCAAACTTACTATCCAGCTGTCAACTTGACCCTCTTTCTTTTTATTATCCTTTTCAACTAAATAAAATGAACAGGCTCAAAAAAATTACGTCACAGGAGAATCTTAGCAAGTAGTCTGTGATAAAAAAACTGGAAGTAAAAACTAACTTGAGCCAATATTCACCAAAACTAGAAACGGAAATCTCATGACAATTGCTAAACCGGTATTATTGCCTTTTATGCTGATTCTAAATATATAAAATTCTTTCAGTTTATTGTTACCCACCCGAAACAAAAAATCATAGAAAATTTGCCTGATTTTGAAAAAAAGGGAAACATCTCCCCCCCCCAAAAGCAAGCTATCTTATTGAAAATCTCTTTATTAGATACATCATACCAGAGAACCCTACTGTAGAGGTTTCAAGCTTCAATCCTCAAAATGTGGAGTTTCGCATTGTTTTTCAGAAGAAACATCGTCGATGCATTTTTATTTGTTTTACTTTTTTCCAGGGGTGATTGTATCAAACTGAAGGTTTAAGATAATTGGGATGGAACTCATTCAAACGTAAATTTAAAGCTTTTTAGGTCACCATACAGGTTGGGCCAGAGGAAAGTTGTGTTTTCTGCCATTTTATGGCATCAAACCATGACTTTACTCCAAAGGGGAGGAATTGGCAGTCAATTTTAAATTTTGAGAAGCTAATTGATTTAAAAGCATCAATAACTATATTTTAGGCTTCCCAGATGCAAAAGAAGTAATGTCACACGGCGGCAGTACAGGATTCATCCAGGTTGATTCGCTTTATTTGTAATGAACTTAGGCTGTGTTTGGCGATCTGCAATTGCGTATTAGCTATAATGAGGGGGGGGGGGGGGTTGATTCATTGTTTAGGTGGGGATAGGGTAAATTCCTAAAAAGTATATATTAATGGACATACTTCTTACTCTTCATCATGCTTTAGACAAATGTGAAAGTGGCAAGGGGGAGTAGGAATTAATTATAATGTTTCTTTATACAGCTAAAATATTACATTCCCATATCTACCAGCACAGAGGTGGAAAGGGCAAGGCAGGCCATCATTGGCTCCGCCAGGAAATTTCTTTGGGGCGGCCAAAACTGCTAGGAGCTTGGTTTTCAGCAATTTTAAATGGTAATATTTTTCTATTTCTATGGAGTACTTCAGTGTGTTTAAACAAATGTATGTAATGCATTTATGGATAAGAAAATCCTATTGTAGAGGTTGTGATGGCTTCAGTTATGTAAAAGCTCAAAAGTCTCACAGAATTTCCACTCATACGAAAAGAATAATACCCCTTTTCATCAAACTGAAATTCTTTAGTAGTAATATTAACAAGGACTTCTTGCTAAAATTACTATTCATAGCCAGTTTTTTAATTATATTCAGATTTTTTCCAGAATTGAAATTATAAATTTAAACGTAGGACGGTACTAACCAACTTACAACTATTGATTTACACATTTAAAGAGCAATTAATCAGGGATTTAAGGGACCGGTAACTCAAATTATATCTTGTTTAGGCCTGGGTATGATTTTAAAAACAATTTGAAAAGATTTTTCCAAACACGAAATTTTTTTTTGCTAAATGAGCAAGGCGTATAGAAGGGGGACAGTCCTTCTTATATAATTTCAATTGGTAATTTCTTAGAGTAATTTCAGTTTGTTTTAAATTTTAAACTAGCTCCTTACTTTAGTTGAAAAATATTTTCTATTTCTTTAATTACATTTCATGAAACAGTAAAGTTTTATGAATACAATACTTTTGGCAAGGAAGGAAAAACGATCAAAATTTCAATGACCTCTGTTTAGATTTTGATGGGTAATCAAACAGTAAGTGGTAATGAACTGTAAGTAAGATGTAACCCGGCTCAATAGTAACCGATATTCTATGAAATTGGACTTTGTAAAAAAAAAAACGGAAAAAAGGGAAAGATCCCATATAAGTCATAGAATTTTAATGAAAATCCTATCATTAGATTCAGCGTATCAAAACTCTACTGTAGAGGTTTCAAGCTCATATCTGCAAAAATGTGGCATTTTGTAATTTTTGCGGGAAGAAATATCACGGACACGTGTTTATTTTTTATTTTTTCTTACTAGGAGTAATCGTATCGACCCAGTGGGCCTAGAACGTTGGGATAGGACTAATTCTAATATCTAATATATAATTCTAATATAATATATATCTAATATATAATATATAATATATAAGTTTCATCAAGTTTAGACTAAACTTGATGAAACTTATATATTTGAAATTAGCATTAAAATGCGATTCTTTTGATGTAGCTATTGAGTATCAAAATTCATTTTTTTTTAGTTTTGGTTACTATTGAGCCGGGTCGCTCCTTACTACAGTTCGTTACCACGAACTGTTTGATAACTACGCAAGTTATTGCAAGACCGCCCAATCAATTCTGAATAGTTTGGCCACGCAAAAAAAATTGTAGTGGACGAAATAGGGAGTTCTAATAAGGTATCAAATCCTTTTAATTGGAAATTGAGATGAAGAAAAAATAGGAAAATAATCAGCCATTTTGAGACTCTTCTTACGTATATCCCATCTAATGGGTTGAAATTTATTATGAAGTTTAACTTTGCTTAAATATGTTACCTTATTTTGTTTAATAATAGTTTAAATACACTACAGAGTCAAAGCATTAAATTCCCATGGTACCGTGTTTACGTTTTTTTAAACCTTTCTTTTAATGTCATTAGGGTCTAGAGCTTTTTCATTTGTCTTCCTAGGTACATTTTTTTGTTTATTTGCTCTTAAAGTACACTGAGTTTCTGATTAGCATTTCTCCTTTCTGGATAGTACTTTCTTATAGTTTTGCAACGTTATTTTATTCTGTACGATATTAGTTTTAATACCTTTTAGTTTTTTCTTTGCTTGGTTATTGTCATCACAATCTTTTAGATAGATCTTAAGACAACAAGCTCGGATAATATCTTGCCATCCATCGCATCCTTCATTAGTCCTATGAGTTTTTTCCATTTAATGGAGAAAATTTATAAGTGTTATCATTCTTATAATCTGAAGTATCATATCTAACATTTAAATCATATTTTATGTCTTGAGAGAAGTCTTTTGTTCTCATATTATAGATAAAACTGTCAGTGCCAATGTAGTATAAATCAATAGCATTACCATATTTAGGTTTCATGCATTCATAATCTAATTCGTACGTAAGTAATTTAGATAATTCTAAACAGCAAATCCAATGTAAATAGAATTATCTCATCTTATTTTTGATTTAGCCACTTTAGCTACTGAAAATGTATACCTAAATATGATTTCATATCTAAAGTTGTGTTTTTTAATAATTTTTTTCTTTATTCAGCACTAGCAACTATTTTAATATTTGCTCTTTTTCTTACATTGTCTATAGTCTTCCCAAAACATGCATTATTAATAAGTTTAAAGATTTTTTTTTAATCATTCGTTCCTTTTTGACATTGTTCAGTATTATGATTGATATAACCCTTTAAATTATCTGCTTCTGTTAATGCTAGCATCCTATGTACTGGTTTTAGTACTTAACCGTGCTTTCGATAAAATTCGAAATTTTTATAGTGAACGACATAATTCATTTTATTTTGTAGAATCGTACATAATTTGTACTCAAAATACTCGGGAGCTAGAGGTGAATCTTTATGTAGGGCATGTAAATACCTTGAGCATTCTAAAGAAACTCCATAAAATGCTCCTACATTATCCTTATTCATCTCAGATGGAAAGTGTTGTTTTCATTGTTGGTAGTAATCTAAGGAAGCATTTTCTTTTAAATAGTCGAGTATAATAATAACTCTACACAGTCATTTTCAGGTAAATTTTGTGGTATTGCTCAACCATATAAATCTTTAGAATCTAAATACGTTAAATAATTTGAAGGTTGTGCTTTATTAAAGTTTTTTAAACTTTAATACACTAAGATACACTTCCTCTTTTCCTTTTTCAATAAAGGTATACATATCTTCGTTAGAAAATAATGGAATTTCAGCTTCAGAGTGTATGAGAATAGCGTCTCATGTTAGTCCTTTTTCTGAGAAGAAGTGTAGTGGATCTAGTTTATAATTATTTAAGCATACATTTCAAAAATTTTCAACGACAACTGATAAAATTAAAACATGACCTTTTAGGTATATTTTAGTGCAATCTAATTGTGTCTTACATTTATATAGATTTCCACATTTTACATTTATACAATTTCCAAATAGATTTCGATTTTACATATTCTTTTTCAGAAATATTTTCCCCTGTGAATCTAGAATAAACTTTTTCATTGAAGGTAATTTTATATCATTTATTTTTTCATACCTGTCAATATATTCATAGGAATAAATACCTTTCTTTATTATTCCTTTGAATTCTTCAGTTTTGAATATTTCATATTTTTGGTAAATTTAAAAACAACACGTTTGAATACAGAGAAATAAAATATGAATTGGTTAACGTTGTTATACCCAACGGGCTTGTATGATGAAGAGGGTTTAAATTGTTTCTCAACTTATTTCAATTCATCCCTAGATCTATACGCAGTCAATATAGCATCCAATTTAGCAACAATAAAATTTACAAGCACAAGTAACTTAAATCTAACATTAGATTCCAAAGTAATTACCTTCTATTAGGGCTCATCAGAGAAACAGAACCTGCCTAAATGGGTTTTGCTGTTTTACTTTCCTTGCCCGGCAATGTGGAGTTTCTACCATAAAGCTCTTTTATGGTATACCTATGCTAGGTATACCTATGGTATATATGGTATATGGTATATATGGTATACCTATGCTATACTTGTGATATGGCTAGGTACTTGTGAAATACATACATACTAGCAAAATTGTTCAAAAATACCTACAAAAAAGATTAGTTTTATCGATATTGGAATATATTATCAATAGAAAATGTATTGAAAGTATTAATTATGTAGGCATAATGACCACTGTCAAAAAACTATTAGAATTTTCAGTTTACTACAGTCGAACCGCAGCTGCTAATATGCTTTTGTATGAAGATAAAACCCAGTCCGTTGATTCCTTTAAAGCAGAAAACGAGTTTGAAACCCCGCTCTTTGCACTAAAGCTTAAAGTTTGTCCCAATTCTTTAAGAATTACCCCTGAACCAGAAAGGCCGTAAAATAAATAGTCGAAATTATTAAAAATACTTTAGCGTAAAGAGCGGGGTATTTAGGAGGAGAAGAATCCCTCATATGCGTAATAATCTCTGCTCGTTTTAAGTTTTAATGCTGCTCCTTACTTTTAGTTGAAAAAACTTCTTGATATTTATTTTCTTATTTTTTCTTATAGTAATGCTAGAAAATCCTGTACCCCTTTCATTGAATTTCTCTTCCCCCATGACAAATTCCTCCAAGGAAAGATCCTTCTACGTAGACCCCTCCTCTCAACCCCCCCCCCCAGCGAAAAAAATCCCCTTGAAAACGTCTGTACACTTCCCTATAACCATTACTGTATGTAAATACTGGTCAATGTTTGTAACTTGCAGCCCCTCCCCTGGGGACTGTGGGGGAGTAAGTCATCCCCAATGACACAGTTATTATGTTTTTCGACTATACTGAACAAAATGGCTATCTCAAAATTTTGATATGTTGTCTTTGGAAAAAAAAATTAGTGTGAGAGGGGGCCTAGGTGCCCTCTAATTTTTTTGCTCACTTAAAAAGGGCACTAAAGCTTTTAATTTCGGTTAGAATGAGCCATCTTACGAGATTCTAGAACCACTTGGTCGATACGATGACCGGTGGAAAAAAAAAAAAAAATAAATAAACACGTACCCCTGATCGGTCTTCTGGAAAAAAAATACGAAGTTCCATATTTTTGAAGATAGGTGCTTAAAACTTCTACAGTAGGGTTCTCTGATACGCTGAATGTGATGGTGTGATTTTTGTCAAGATTCTATGGTTTTTAGGGGGTGTTTTCCCCTATTTTCCAAAATAAGGCAAATTTTCTCAGGCTCGTAACTTTTGATGAGTAAGTCTAAATTTGATGAAACTTATATATTTAAAATCATCATAAAAGTCCGTAGCTTTTAATGCATCTCTTAGTATCAATGTTCCGTTTTTTAGAGTTTCGTTTACTATTGAGCCGGGTCGCTCCTTGCCACAGTTCGTTACCACGAACTGTTTGATACGCCACTCACTCGGAATTACGATGTGCAAAACCGGAAAAAAAACCGGCTCCTATATTAGTTGCTTTGTTACTTAGAAACAAATTTGCGCTATATATTTGAACATTAGGGGGGAAGGGTAAAGTATAGCGGGTCTGCATGCAAATGTGCTAGGTACAATTATTCTGCATATTAAGAAGTAACAATCGTTTTCTGACTTCAAACAGTCCAAATACTTGACCCCCCTCCTTATGTACAAATATATAGTACAAATTATAAATTTCTCATCTATTCTGTCAATTGTCTTTGTCTTGTCTTACGCTAAGCTGAAAGAAACTGACGAAGAAATCAGTCTGTTCTCGAGGTTTACACAGCGTAAATTTGAGTGAGTGGCATATAGCACACAAGTACCAAAATTACTTCCCCAATAAAAAAACTTAAATAAAATTTTCAAATTTGGATAGCCTTATTTTCCACGGGGGAAGGGTTTTTTCGGGTGAGGGGGGTATTTAAAGGGGGCTTCCACGGGCGATATTTTCCACGGGCGGTATTTTCAGCGGGGATATTTTTGATAGGATATAGTTTTCGGGGGCGGGGGATAGGTATTATCCACATGGGGTATTTTCTGAGGGGTATTTTGTGAGGGGGTGGTGTATTTTCCGTGGGTTTTATTTGATAAGGGAGATATTTTTCACAGAGAATATTTTCCACTGGGGTATTTTCCACGGGGGGTACTTTTATGGGAGGGTTACTATCCACGGGGTTTTTTCCGTGTGGGGGGTGTATTTTCCGGGGGTTTGTTGACGCAGGCCACCAAGGAAATGAAACCTAAAACGAACAGAAATTAAAATCAGTAATCAAATTAATCTTAAAACGAGCAGGAACTACCCCTAACCGGATTAAGGCTACCGCTTCCAAAACGTTCTAAAGGCTAGAGCGTCATTAGCGCTTTACTGAAAACGATTTTTATTTCGGGCGAAATGGTTTCTTTCTGTCATGTATAAAATGACAACAACAACAAAAAAATACATACGTTATTGATTGAACTGGCTGAGTTTGTTTCTAAATCTTGCGACATTTTTTTTCTTGAAATTTTCAGTCGGATCTTCCGCTTGCTAATTGCTGTGAGACGTCCTTGCTTCAGCTTTTTTTTTCTTGGGATTGACAAGCACACCGGTTCTCTAGCCGTTCGGCAATGTAAGCCTAAATCTCCCGTAGTAATAGTCAAAACCACAAAGGGCAATAACTTAGAAGGCAGATTATTGCTATTACGCGTCCTTTGAATCAGTTATGTAACGTATTCAGACTTTCAAGGCTAGGCTTGAGCACTTCAAGTACTTTTCTATTTATTATAAAATACATTAGAATTGATTTAGACGTTTGGTCACGTACGCATAAATTAGCTTTGAGGGGGACTTCCCCTTAGCAATGAGGGGGACTTCGTTAAGTTGTGTTCTAAGACGTTTCAGATAATAATATGGTCTGGTGGTCTTGGTAGAATATTTCGTTTCTAAACTAACTCCAATAACAGTGGGTCAATCATCGCCTAGTTTATTAGTTTGTTTGTTCTTGTTTTTTTTTCTCTCTCTTTTTTTTATGTTACAATATATCGGCTATGATGATTGGAAGTGCGGTATTGTCGAAAATGAGTTATGTGTCGTGAAAAGCCTCAGCACAAGGAATCGAATGATGTAGTCAGAATTGTCCTATCTTATTGTAATTAGATACTAATTACATATTATATTATAATTATAAGTAGATACAATTCGATACAAGTATCTAAATTAGCTACTTTGTTACTTTTATTACATAGTGAAGCCACACGTTAGAAGGTGGCTCGAGTTAAAATCTCGTTAAATTGTTCTTCTTTATTCGAAATTAGATACTTGGTTATTTTAATTTAGAATCCTAAATTCAAACAACTTTTTAGAGTAGTGGCTCCCAAACGACTTTGGAAAATGTCACACCTAGGCATTTTAAATATCCTGGTGCCCCCCTCACAGTGTTGTCACCCTGGTCTACAAGAACTTACTAAGTCTGACATGAAAAATTTACAAAATCGCTTCTGTTTTTACTAAATGCTCCATTTTTTTTGCGCGTGTGGATACCGCCGCACGCACACCGTCAACCATCGATTTTTACTATAGTAGAATAATCAATAGGATTTTTATATTTTTTCTTTTTTCTTTTTTCTTTTTTTCTGTTTTTCCTTTTTTCTCTCTCTATTTCTATTTTCTTTTGCTTTCATTCAAATAAACCTACTGCTGTCACTTATCACTCATTTATTTTTTTTTTTTAATTCAATCTACATATGTCACTGCATAGGATGACAACATTGTTACGTTGGAGTTACCGGAAGCAGAATATATATTTTTTCCCTAAAAAGCGTGGAGCTACTTCTGATTGGTGGAGGGTAGGAGTGGGCTTGCACGGTACCAGAAGCAAACTAAATCTTGAAGGGTATCTTTTTTATGACTTCATAAGTCTGTTACTAGACCATTTTTGTTCAATTTGGGTCGGTGTTGTGGTCGGAGAAGGAGAAATATCAACCTGCTTCGAAAATTCAACAGTCGGTAAACTACTGTCCTGTTTGTTCAACTTACCTCTTGCAGACCGAATCAGACAACAGTTGTTCTTTTACGCCTGAAACAAGTTAATTCAAAAGGGCAACAGTTATCTCACCCCTCTAACAGTATCTTGATTGGAGAAGACATTCTGCCGGAAACGGATTGCGAGCCATACCCCGCCTAGTATGCCCTGTCTGTACTTAACGGCTTTTTCTTGCCATCTCAATAAGGGATGCTATCGTTATCGTGGCACCGGTGAAGCACCCAAGAACCTCGAATGCATCGATCCTTCTGTTGCTTTGTGCCACTCCGTAAATTACATCGTAATTTACTATTTGAGTATATTGCAGTTTATTGCTATTGGTAGTTTTTGGTGCCTGACAAACAAAGAACCACCGTCAAGACAAAACTTGTTTCCACCTTGAGATGCTTGACGCTAACTGTAGCGGTATGGACCAAGTCGCTACTCCCCCCTTTTCGTTTTCCCTACATACCATCTGTTTCAATTGCATCATTGCAGCAATAGTTTATGTCTTTAGCCTATTTCCAAGGCTTGTCTTCATGTTTGACAAAACTGAAAACTGCCGCTCTGACTCAGCAGACGAATTGGGGATACAACAAAGCTCCAACATACATTCACCAAGATCATCGGATATTGGTTCCCCCCTACCATCTTTCACCAACCGCAAATTTTTCCTGAACATATCAGGTTAAAAAATGACAGGTCTATTTTGACAAAATATGACAAACTGACAAAAATGACACTAAGTCTATTTTTCACAGGATCCGTCCTAGACTCTAATTCTAACCACTGCACACCAAGTATGTCTCTTTTCCCCTTTATTTTCCTATCAACATTCCCGAGCCGATTTAGAAATCAAACGATGATTGGCACTAGTTTTCTGACCAAACCACTCAAAGCAACGGCGGGATCAAGGCACTCATGGTTTTTGAGCGTTTTACCTTCGCTGTCGAACCTCTTGGCGATCTGCCTGCAGAGCTCTACATAATATGAACTAATCTTTTTTCGGAATTCTGCAAGCTTCAGTAAAACAAATGACATTCTGCAAGCTTCAGTGGAAACAGTAGAATCGTATGATTGACGTCATATTTATGAGTACATTTCAAGAGAATAAATTACATCCCCCCCCAAAGAACAAGGTTTATCTCTTCCTTTATCCCCCAGGAGTGAACATACCGCTTTTGTATCTATGACGCATGCAACACAAAAGGAGCATGGGTGAGTATAAAATAGCAAGTGTCATTAGTCTATTTACAAAAGGCGTGCAACAACAGCAAAAATCAGAACGAGTCAAAATGAAGGGAAGAAGAAAGACATGTTACGCTGGAAGAACAACACCAACAAAATGTGGCACAAAACCCTGTGCAAACCTACAAAGACGCTATAAACTATACAACTATAGAATGCAAGTCATTGCGACCTTTAACGTTATGTATAGTCCCTGGGGATCCCCCTGTTTTCCGGAGAAAAGAATGGCAAACAAAGATGACTCATTTGGAGGTTGCTATTTTACAACGAGAATCAATAAGTACAAGCCTACCACATGTCAAGTGCCAGGCTTCAAGATCTGCTACGTAGTTTTTTTCTTAATCGGCATATTGACATTTCTGCCCACTAAAACAATCTGAAAAGGTCACAACTTTAAAGAAAAATTTGTATTATTCCCAGGGTGGTTGTATCGAGCCTATGGTGACACCATGACATCAAGAAGAGCCTCACATTTTCTGCGGCTAAAAGATAAGCCACAATGAGAATCAATACATACAAACCTGCCGCGTAGGCATGCCGGGGCCCAGCTTCGAAATCAGCTGCATAGTTTTTAACTTAAATCTGGCACATTGAAATTCTTAGCCATAAAAGCGATCTAAATAGGTCAAGACTTTAAGGAAGAATTTGTATTTTCCCCAGGGGTAGTTGTATCAAACCTACAATAATGCCATGACATCAAGAAGAGACTCACATTGTCTGCGGTTAGTAGACAAGCAACAATGAGGACTTATATTAAGTGTGATATGGCTCTTTAATTTTCTGTAAAAAAGTTATTTTCAAATTTTCTCAAATTAATGTAATATTTTAGTGTTAATTACATAAAAAAACTAGTTTTTTTAACTGAAAGTAAGGAGCCACATTAAAACTTAAAACGAACAGAAGTTACTCCGTATATGAAATGGGTTGTCCCCTCCGCGATCCCTTGCTCTTTACGCTAAAGTTTTTAATTGTTTTAAAAAGCAGAATTGTGGCAAAGAGTCAAACTGTAGCGTAAAGAGCGAGGGATTGCGGAGGGGACAATCCATTTCATATACGGAGTAATTTCTGTTCGTTTTAAGTTTTAATGTCGCCCCTTACTTTCAGTTAAAAAAACTAGTTTTCTTAATTTAATTTCTGAACGTTTTTGAATTAATGCATGTTTGATTTTGGCTCTCCACACATAAATTATTAAAATGAAATTTGCATATTAATTCCTTTTTTGGCTAAATGGCTTTTTCTTAGTTTTGATCAGACGATTTTGAGAAATAAGGGGTGGGGAAAGCCTAGTTGCCCTGCAATTTTTCGGTTACATAAAAAGGCAACTATAAATTTTTATTTTTAACGAATGTTTTTATTAGTAAAAAAATACGTAACTTAAGAATTAGCTTACGTAAAAAACTTCTATATTCTTAAATTTTTATTATGCATATGAGGGGGTTTGTACCCTCGTTAATACCTCGCTCTTTACAGTAAATCGTAATTTGTGTCCCAATTCTTTAAGAATGACCCCTGAACCCGAAAGTCCGTAGATTAAATAGTTGAAATTACTAAAAATACTATAGCATAAAGAGCGAGGTATTTATGTCCTCCTAAATACCTCGCTCTTTATACTAAAGTATTTTTAGAACCCCTCATATGCGTAATAATATCTGTTCGTTTTAAGTTTCAATATTACTCCTTACTTCCAATTGAAAAAACTTTTCCATGTTTATTTTTTCCTTGTTTCTTTTTATAGTAATTTTAGAAAATCCTGCGCCCTTTTCATTGAATTTCTGTTCCCCCATGACATATTTCTCCAAGGAAAGATCCTCCCACATAGCTCCCTCCTCTCAACCCACCCCCAAAACCCAAAAAAATCCCCTGAAAACGCTGTACACTTCCCAGTAACCATTATTATATGTAAACACTGGCCGAAGTTTGTAACTTGTAGCCCCCCCCCTCAGGGACTGTGGGGGATTACGTCATTCCTAAAGACATAGCTATTATGGTTTTTGACTATGCGGAACAAAATGGCTATCTCAAAATTTTGATCCGTCAACTTTGGAGAAAAATGATCGTGGGAGGGGGCCTAGGTGCCCTCCAAATTTTTTGGTTACTTAAAAAGGGCACTAGAACTTTTCATTTCCGTTATAATGAGCTCTCTTACGACATTCTGGGACCACTTGGTCGATACGATGACCCCTGGGAAAAAAAAAAAAAAAACACGCACCCGTGATTTGTCTTCTGGCAAAAAATACGAAATTCCACATTTTTGTAGATAGGAGCTTAAAATTTTTTCAGGCTCGTAACTTTTGATGGGTAAGACTAAACTTGATTAAACTTATATATTTAAATCAGCATTAAAATACGGTTCTTTTGTTGTAGCTATTGATATCAAAACCCTATTTTTTTTTAGAGTTTTGATTGCTATTGAGCCGGGTCGCTCCTTACAACAGTTCGTTACCACGAACTGTTTGTAAATTAGAAAATGCTTTTTTACACACGAAATAAAATGAATTTAAAAATAATAAAAGAAATGAATATCGATGTAGTTCCTGTTCTTCCATCACCATTCAAGAAGTTATAATGGGTCTTGATTTTTGGAGTAATTTGAATTAATGGTTTGAAAACTCACCCCCCTCCACTTTTTAAAAACATTTAGCAAGATATTTGTCTCCCTCTGGGACGCAGAGGATTTGAATGACTGAGGAAGACATACTGGTGTTTTCCGGAGGAATCGGCTAAAGTGGCGTTTGGTATTCATGTGACTGCCCGTATTTCAAACAATGAGCTATACGAAAAACATTGTTCAATCTCACTTTTCATTTATAATATAAAGGAAATGTTAGGTTGGCTCTGCTGCGTTTTACCGATGGAGTCTAACAGATTGCCGAAAATTGTGTTTTTTTGCCATCCATCTAGGACCAAACGAAAAGAAAGTTGTCCAGGATTGTATTAGAAAGACATCATAGAAAGATTATGCTTAGAAAATTCAACTTCATTGAGATATTTTCAGTAAAACTAAAACACAGTCCTACCGATTTTTGTGCTTTTTTTGCCTAGAGCTTAGCAATGTTAAATAAAAAAAACTTTTTTTCAAACTGAAAGTAAGAAGCAACATTAAAAAGAACAGGAATTCGTCTGTATATGCTGGGAATTACTCCTTTCTCAACCCCCCACCCTGTACACTAAAGTCTTAAAGTTCCTTAAAAGTGCTTTTCATTCAAATTTGACGGCCCTTGTGTTTGAGCAGCTTTTGTTAAAGAATTGTGACAAAAAGTCGAACTTTAGAATAAAAACAGAGGGTTGAGGAAGGGACAATCCCCTTCATATATGGTATAACTTTGATTCGTTTTAAATTCTGATGTCAGTTGCTATTCTTGCTATCAAAAAATTGGAAAAAAACTGGAAAAAATTGTTGTTGTCTTTTAATTTCATTCCTGACTGTTTTTAAAATAAAACAAGGAAATCCCTTTCCCTCCATCCCCCTTTGTAAAATTTCACTTATCATATGTATTTTAGGGAAGACCAGGGCGGAAGGGGGGCTAGTTGTCTTTCAATCTTTATGGTCACTTAGAAAGGGCACTAAAACTTCTAATTTTGTTCTAACAAGCCTCTCCAAATATCCTCGGGCTATTGATTCCACGCGATTGCCCCTGAGAAAACAATATACATTCATGATCTTTCTTCCGGAAATGAAAAAAAAATCCATATTTTGTAGATACTTGATAGGAGGTTGAAACCCCAACAGTGGGTATCTCTGATATGCTGAATCTGATGGTGTCTTTTGACTTCTCTCCTCCCCTTTTTGAGAATCAAGCAAATTTTCTCAGGCTCGTAGCTTTTGACGGGTATGGTTAAATCTAATAAATCCTATGTATTTAGAATCAGCATAGAAAGTTAATTCTTTCGATGTATCTAGTATTATCAAAAATAAGTTTTTTTTAGAGTTTTGTTTACTACTGGGCCGAGTCAGTCCTTACTTGCAATTCGTTACAACGAACTACTGGATATTTCATGCTACAAAAGTCTTTTAACCAGAGAGTTTTAATTTTTTTAAGGATATTTTTGGGTGTTAATTTGCACAAATTTAGTGTTTAATTTACACATGTTTAGCTTCTTCCTAGTACAACTAGTTCTGGGATGCGAATTTACAGCTTGACCAGGCACTTCTTTTCTACTTTTAGTAACATATTCATCCAGCTTCGAAGTGCCTCATTCACTGAAGGTACTGTAAAATAAATGACCAGTACAACACAGTCACAGACTATGTTGCCAAAAAACACACTAATCAGCATTTTAGATTAAAAGGGAAACAATAAATTGCTAATACTTCAATTGTATAGCTTTTTAGCTAATTTACACATATTTAGCTTCTTCTCAGTATAACTAGTTCTGGGATGCAGCATTAGCATGCATTGCATCTATTCTAGACTAGTATTAAATAAAAAAAGTAGTTTTTTTAACTGAAAGTAAGGAGCGACAGTAAAACTTAAAACGAACAGAAATTAATCCGTATATGAAATGGGTTGTCCCCTCCGCAATCCCTCACTCTTTATGCTAAAGTTTGACTCTTTGCCACAATTCTACTTTTTAAAACAATTAAAAACTTTAGCGTTAAGAGCGAGGGATTGCGGAGGGGACAACCTATTTCATATACGGATTAATTTCTGTTCGTTTTAAGTTTTAATGTCACTCCTTACTTTCATTAAAAACAAAATTAGTTTTTTTTTATTTAATTTCTGAACGTATTGGAATTAATGCATATTTGATTTTGGCTCTCCGCACATAAATTATTAAAATGAAATTTGTATATTATTTCTTTTTTTGGCTAAATGGCTTTCTCTTAGTTTTGATTTTAGTTTTCTCTTAGACGATTTTGAGACATAAGGGGTGGGGAAGGAGCCCTGTTGCCCTCCAGTTTTTTGGTTACTTAAAAAGGCAACTAGAACTTTTAATTTTTAACGAATGTTTTTATTAGTAAAAAATGTACTTAACATAAGAATTAACTTACGTAATAAACTTTTATATTCTTACTTTATTACGTATATGAGAGGGTTTGTCCCCTCGTTAATACCTCAATCTTTACACTAATTCTTAAGTTTTGTCCCAATTCTTTAAGAATAACCCCTGAATCAGAAAGGCCGTAGAATTAATAGTTTAAATTACTAAAAATACTTTAGCATAAAGAGCGAGGTATTTATCTTCTCCTAAATACTTCGCTCTTTATGCTAAAGTATTTTTAGAACCCCTCATATGCGTAATAATCTCTGTTCGTTTTAAGTTTTAATGCTATTCCTTACTTTCAATTGAAATACTCTTTCATGTTTATTTTTTCATTGTTTTTTTTTGTAGTAATGGTAGAAAATACCGCGCCCTTTTCATTGAATTTCTCTTCCCCCATGACATATTCCTCCAAGGAAAGATCCTCCCACATATCCCTCTCCTCTCAACCCCACCCCCAAACCAAAAAATCCCACTGAAAATGTCTGTACGGTTCCCAATAACCATTACTGTATGTAATTAAAACGAAGAGAAATTACTTCGTATATGAAAGGGGCTGCTTCCTCATCAACGCCCCGCTCTTTACGCTGAAGTTTGACTCTTTCTCTCAGCTCTTCTTTTTAAAATAGAAAAAAAACTTTAGCGTAAAGAGCGGGGCGTTGATGAGGAAGCAGCCCCTTTCATATACGAAGTAATTTCTGTTCGTTTTAAGTTTTAATGTCGCTCCTTACTTTCAGTTGAAAAAACTTGTTTTTTTTTTATTTAATTTCTGAACGTTTTTGAATCAATACATGTTTTGATTTTGGCTCTCCGCAGAGGAATTTGCATATTTTTTTTTTTTTTTTTTGGCTAAATGGCTTTCTCATAATTTTGATCGAATGATTTTGAGAAAAAAAGAGCAGGGAGGAAGACTAGTTGCCCTCCAATTTTTTGGTTAATAAAACGGCAACTAGAGCTTTTAATTTTCTACGAATCTTTTTATTAGTAAAAGATATTCGTAACTTATAAATTAGCTTACGTAAAGAATTTTTTATTCTCATGTTTTTATTACACATATGAGAGGGTTCGCCCCATCGTCAGTACCTCTCTCTTTACACCAAATATTAAAGTTTGTCCCAATTCATCAAGAATCACCCCTGAATCACAAAAGCCGTAGAATAAATAGTTGACATTACTAAAAATACTTTAGCGTAAAGAGCGAGGTATTAGGAGGAGGTGAGACCCTCATATGGGTAATAATTTCTGTTCGTTTTTAGTTTTAATGCTGCTCCTTACTTCCAGCTGAAAAAACTTTTTCATATTTATTTTTTCATTGTTTTTTTTTAATAATGCTAGTAAATCCTGCGCTCCCTTCATGGAAATTTTCTTCCCCCATGACAAATTCCTCGATGGAAAGTTCCCCCAGTATATCCCCCTCTTCTCAACCACTCCCTCAACCAAAATATCCTCCTGAAAACGCCTGTACACTTCCCAATAACCATTACTGTATGTAAGCACTGGTCAAAGTTTGTAACTTGTAGCCCCTCCCACGGGGACTGTGGAGGAATAAGTCGTCCCCAAAGACATAGTTATAAGCTTTTTCGACTACGCTGAATAAAATGGCTGTCTCAGAATTTTGATCCGTTGAATTTGGGAAAATAATTAGCGTGGGAGGGTGCCTAGGTGCCCTCCAATTTTTTTGGTCACTTAAAAAGGGCACTAGAGCTTTTCATTTCCATTAGAATGAGCCCTCTCGCAACATTCTAGGACAACTGGGTCGATACGATCATCCCTGGGGGAAAAAAAAACAAAAACAAATAAACACGCATCCGTGATCTACCTTCTGGCAAAAAAACACAAAATTCCACATTTTCGTAGATAGGAGCTTGAAACTTCTATAGTAGGGTTCTCTGATACGCTGAATCTGATGGTGTAATTTTCGTTAAGATTCTATGACTTTTAGGGGGTATTTCCCCCTATTTTCTAAAATGACGCAAATTTTCTCAGGCTCGTAACTTTTGATGCGTAAGACTAAACTTGATGAAACTTATATATTTAAAATCAGCATTAAAATGCGTTTCTTTTGATTTAGCTATTGGTATCAAAATTCCATTTTTTAGAGTTTTGGTTTCTATTGAGCCGGGTCGCTCCTTACTACAGTTTGTTACCACGAACTGTTTGAACACTGCGTCAAAGTTTGTAACTTGAAGCCCCTCCCCCAGGGATCATGGGGGAGTAAGTCATCCCCAAAGATATAGTTATTGTGGTTTTCGACTATGCGGAACAAAATGGCTATCTCAAAATTTGGATTCGTTGAATTTGGGAAAAAATGAGCGTGGGAGGGGGCTTAGGTGCCCTCCAATTTTTTAGTCACTTAAAAAGGGTACTAGAATTTTTCATTTCCGTTAGAATGAGCCCTCTTGTGACATTCTAGGACCATATGGTCGATAGGATGACCCCTGGGGAAAAAAAAATTAACACGCACCCGTGAGCTGTCTTCTGGCAAAAAATACGAAATTCCACATTATTGTAGATAGGAGCTTGAAATTTTTGCTATAGGGTTCTCTAATACGCTGAATGCGATGGTGTGATTTTGGTTAAGATTCTATGAGTTTTAGGGGGTGTTTCGCCCTATTTTCCAAAATGAGGCAAATTTTCTCCGGCTCGTAACTGTTGATGACAAAGACTAAATTTGATGAAACTTATATGCTTAAAATCAGCATGAAAATCTAGTTCTTTTGATGTATCTTTTAGCATCAAAATTCTGTTTTTTAGAGTTTCGTTTACTATTGAGCCGGTTCGCTCCTTACTACAGTTCGTTACCACGAACTGTTTGACAAATTAAATTAAGTTATGTGCTGTTATGTTCTTGAGTGCAAAGCTTTTAAAATTTATCACGCCATGTTGCGTTCCGTATATTTTATATAGTACTTCATGAAATACGTTCCCGATATTTTCAATTGTATTTCATGAAACACGTTCCTGATATTTTCAATTGTATTTCATGAAATACGTTCCCGGCGGTTTCAATTGTATTTCATGAAATACGTTCCCGACATTTTTAAATTTTTAATTGTATTTCATGAAATACGTTCCCGATATTTTCAATTGTATTTCTTGAAATACGTTCCCGATATTTTCAATTGTATTTTAGTAAATACGTCCCCGATATTTTCAATTGTATTTTCATGAAACATGTTCCCTATATTTCAATTGTATTTCATGAAACGGTCTCTTGTTTTAACAGCAATGCTTTTTCACTTTCATATAGGCTGGAATAGCGCAAACCATAATAGTATTTTAAATTTTTTAGTTGACAAACAGCTGCTAAATGTTTTTGAAAACCAAGCTGAATTAGTCTGAGAACACATACACTCAAGTGACTTTAGGAATTTTTAAGGAAAGTCTTGACAAGAGTCTTTGCTTTGGTAGCTAAAGACAGATTTTAAATTACTCTATGCAGAAAGTTTAATTAAAAAAAAAACAATAAAGTTTTGTCCAAGGGAAGTAAAGAGCGCAGTTGAAACTTAAAACGGACAAAAGTTATTACTTCACAGCCTATCTAATATATATCAACAAAACTAGTACAAATAAACCAATTTATTATGTTCCCATATGTTTCCAAGATTATAGTAAACTAGCTCTTTACTGAGAACACAAAAGTAAAGAATAAAAGCAGGAATATTGATTTGAGAGTCAAAAGCGAGTATGTAGCCTGACAGCACTAAACTAATCTATAAGACTCTTCATAGTCTTGCGTCAGTTGTGACGTTAGTAACTCTCAGTATACAATTAAAATTATCTTACAAACATAAGTGTAAAATTAACAATTTTTTTAATAACCACAAAGTCATTGAATAGCACACAGAAATATTGGATAATTTATAAGGTATCATTTTTGTTTTGCCAGCTCTAATACTAATAGTGAGTAATAAACAATCTTAAATTGTAAGAAATATGCTTTAGTACTTCTTGAAATGATGATCAATTAAGACATATTATGAAATCTGAAAACCCGGTTTTTTCTCTCTACAAAAGAATTTCAGGCTATGATGCAAATTCTAAAGCTAGTCTATGATCCTAATACTATCAAGATGGATTTACTTCTAGATTATCTACAAACTAATCATGACATATCCTCTTAAGAAGCACAACAAGAGCCAGTCATTGAACTGAGCCAATGTGCAGAAGTGATACCAAATTCAACGAAAAAGAATAAAGCAACAATCCTAAAATGGATTGTTGCTCTATCTTAAAAGGGATTGATCCTAAAAGGGATTGATGATATTTTTATTCTGTAAAAGTGATTTTAATTGGTTTTCTTTTACTGTACTAAAACTCCTGTATTATTTTGTGTTTTCAGCAAAGCGTTAGCTTTTATAATCCTAGAAACATACTGAAACATAACTAGTTGGTTTATTTGTGCCAGTTTTACTGATATATATTAGATAGGATGTGAAGTAATAATTTTGTTCGTTCTAAGTTTCAACTTCCCTCTTTATTCACTCGGAAAAACTTCGTTTTTACATTAATCTTCGCTAGTTTTTGATTAAGATTTAATCTAAAAACAACACTGCCACGATCTTTTTATTTATAAGGTATAATTTTCTTTCTTTCTATTCTATTATTATCTTTCTTTCTATATAATTTCTGTTTGTTTTGTTTTTATGTCACTCCTTAGTTTCAGTTGAAGACTTATTTTTTCGCATAATTTCTAATTATCTTCGATCTATGGGAGATAAGACACCTCTAGAAAATACTACAGACAGCTTTGACAGCAATGGAAAATTTTCAGTATATAACATAAAGTTCATTATTTATACTTTAATAAATAATACCTGTTTTCAGGAACGTTTATATTTTGATGAACAAGAAGCTTTATTTAATCGGTTGACTTCACCTGAAAAAGCCATAAAAAAGACAGTGCATTGTCTTTTAATCTTCACCTGAAAAATTATATTTATACCTAATCACTTTTTGCCGATAAGAGCTTGAAACTTTTATAGAATAGGAAGTTAGTCGTGCTAATTAGGCATTTCAATTAAAAAAAAAGAATTCGGAGAATTATTGGTGAACTGATTAGATACTAGAACTAAAAACTAAAACCATTAAACAACATCCAGAGGAGATATCCCACCCTCCTTACTCCCTATTGACTTCAGTCTTCAAACTATAATCGATTTAGCCTATCCAGTTATATTACAAGTCTTATCATGAAAAGTACTAAGTCCTATTTTCTTTTCCAGTAATTTCTTTTTTTTATTCAGATAATTATTTGTAATGTATAACTATGGGCACCTTCTTTTCAATCACTCTATTTCTGATCTATTTGCAGTTGTAGAGGGTGTATTCATATCCAGTCCGCTTTCAAAGGTTTTAGCAGAAGAAAATCTAATTTGGAACTGATAGATTGTAGAGAGTAGAAAACCTTAAAATTAAAATTGGCCTGAGCAAATGTTGTGAAATATAAAGTATAGAACATATTTGCAAGTTTGAGATTAACTAGGTTCGCCTATCCTCTTGACGATAACCCTCTAAGGTCTATATCTGATATAGTGCAAAATCGCAAGTTTCAAAGGCGGCAAATTTGCATAAATGCTAATTTGGCACATATTAGGAGGTGTAATGGACCACTATTTTCCATTTTTTGTTTATTAGTTAGCTCCCTCTATGATTTATTCGACTGAATAATGAGTCTAAGCGCTATATCGTAAAAAATAACTAGACTGAGAAAAAAACCTAGATATTCCTTAAAAAACCCAGAAGACTTGTAAAAATCCAAATCCTTAAATAAAAAAAAAATTATCCTAACATACCTAGAAAATCTGACCTTCACAATCTCCTGCTTTAAACAAATTACCCCGTAATTTTCAGTAATAATATAATTTCCGCATGTGTTATAATTTTAATAGCTTCATTTTTGCCCCTCTCCAAAAGAAGCTTGCGTGTAGGCTACGCACCCTTTATTCTTACCTGCTAGAATGAGTTTGCGCTGTTGGTATGAGGACGAGTTAAGGTTTTACGGTTCTATGACCCCAGTACACATTAATTTCTCCTTTGTTGTTCCATCTATATGTTTTGACCTTCAAACATGTTTTCAATAACCTTTATCTGTGCTAATAGGCCTATAGTTATTCTTCTCCTTTTTTCTACTGCAAAAGAAGTCTATGCTATTTATGGGCAAATAAGTGTGACTTTTATACAGTTTTTAATTTTTATGCGTATAACAACAGCGAGGACTTAAACCCTAAGAAATTCTACCCCTGATGAAGTTGTTTAAATATAGCAAAAACTTGCTGCTTCTCGATTCAATGAGCCATGATCTAGTCGGTGTCCCTTTTTTGGAAGGGGAGAGGGGCAATGGAGCCATTTCTGGCCCACCCCCATTGAACAAGCAAGTTCACAGAAAGTTCACCAACGCAAAAGTTTTTCTCAATGGGATAAAATAAGGTTTTCTTTCATCCCTTCAGAAAAAGCTGGAGGCACGGATGCCACCCCTAGTTATTTATCACTATTTCTAGTTAGTTTATATGTCCCCTAGTAATTTTCTTCTAGCTAGTGATTTATAGTGATTTTCTTTCAAAAATTGGTGAGTTTTTCATAAATCTAGTGTACCTAGTTAATCGGAAGATTGCAAAAATATTCTATACTTGCTATTCACAACATATGCTCAGGTCGAATTTTTGGTTTCCATATGTATGTTTTTCAATCTCTATAATATATCAGTTCTGAATTAGATTTTCTTCTATTAAAACCTTTCAAAGTTGAGTGAATGGGAGCCATTGAAAAATAAGAGGATAGTTATAGATTAATTATAATTTTCTAAAGGAAAAAAAATCATTAAAAAAAGACTTAGTTCTTTTGAAAGTAAGATTTGAGCTGTGTAGTCCTGAGGCCACCGAGGGGCCATTACCGTCTTTGGGTCCCGATCTGGACATTTTTTTAGTACTTCTTCAAGATGGATGTGCTTCTCACGTAATAGGTGGTGCTTTCTTCAAGATGTAGATGATTATGCAAATGTTTGGTTCAGGATGTTTTTTTGCGTAATAGGGGCTTGTTTGTTCACTTATGCAAATGTTTTCTTCAAGATGTGGGTGATTGTTACGCAAAAGGGGGGTTGTTTTTTTTTTATACTTGTGAAAATATTTTATTAAAGATTTAGGTTCTTGTTACGTAATAGGAGAATGTTTATTTACTTATGCGAATGTTTTCTTGATGATTTCTTTGGTTTTTATATTATATGTTTAAAAAACCTACGAGGGCCAGAATAAAACCTTCAGGGCCCGCCAAATCAAAATACAAATGCAAGTTTTACGTCATAGTTTTTTCTTTAATTAATTAAAAACCTAAGGGCATAGGGGAAAAAACTTCAGGGCCCACCAGTGAAGAAACATTCAAGACGCTGGGGTCTAGACGCTGGAACTAATTTCAACGGGAACCCTAGTGAGCAAGTCCATCAGGGCCCTAGCAGCCAATTCCGACGGGGAACTAGCAAGCAATTTCACAGGGGCCCTAGTAGTCAATTCTACCGGGGGTCCTAGTATCCAAGGTTACCAGGGCCCTTGCATCCTATTTCACCAATCCCATAGCAACAAATCCCCTAGGGGGGGGGGCTGATCATCAAGTGGGGAATCCTTGGTTGTAACTGAGGATGGCACACACGTGGGCGGTATATAGTGGCGAAACACACGTGAGTGTTACATAATGGCAAGACACACGTGAGTGTTACATAATGGCGACACACAATCGACTGTTACGTAATGACGGTGCGCACGTGGGATGTTACATAATAATTAAAGAGATTTTTCCTTCGGGATTTTTGTCCACTTTAGGAATCGAATGTAAGACCGAAGATATCTCGAATGACCACACCAGAGGCTTGACTATCTAGACTAGCTAACTATTCATAATATTTTTCTTCTGGAAATAGATTCTATGTGATAAGCTATTGATTGCGTGTTTTCAATCCTTTCCACTCGAGGACGTAGAAGTGCCCAACATTGTTATTGAATATTGCTCTACCAGACGCAACTTCTTGGTACATTATACTAATGTTCTAACATAACTTAGACAATGCTTTGTTTTGATTCTCAAATTCGTAAAACACAGACTTTTTATTGTAAATACAAGTTTTATTTAAAAAAAAAACAACAAATTTACAAACGTTTTTGAACTATATTATTCTTAGGGCACTGAAACTTAAATTATATAGGTAGGAGAGGGTATTTTCAAATAGAAAGTCGTTCAATCGAGGATTGTCAGCATAAATGCTGAAATTTGCCATAGGTATATTCACAACATCAAAAATATAATTGTGCACGAAAACCATTACTTTAATCAATAAATATAGATCTATTGAGTAGAGGGGGGGACTTATTGGAGCTAAATTCAAGGGAGCAAAAGACATGTGACTTAATTATATATTTTCTCCATTTTTTTGGCATTATTTTCTGGCAATTCCAAGCCTGTAACACTCAAGGGCTGACACACATTACCCTTTGGCAAGCATTATCACGACTACAGCATCTTCAACACTTTCCACCATAATTTTAAGCTGTTTTATGGAAGCTATTTATTTATCATAGTTTAATGGGTGCTAGATTTCAGTTTTTCCCCAGAGTAATTCCTGTAACACCTCCCACCTTAACTTGCAGCTGTTTTATGGAAGCTATTTATTTATGATAGCTTATTGAGTGTTACAATTCGGGCCTCCTGCCCCCGGAAGAATTCTTGTAACACCTCCTACCTTATCTTTAAACTGTTTTATGGAATTTATTTAGTTGCAATAGCTTGTTGGGTGTTAAAATCAAATCCCCTCCACCGGAAAAACACTTCTAATATTTACCAGCTTAACTTTAAGCTGTTTTATGGAACTTCATTATTTACAATATCTTATTGGGTGTTAGATTTCCCCTCCCCCGGAAAGACTCCTATAAAACCTCCCATCTCCACCTTAAACTGTTTTATGGATGTTTTTAATTTACAATGGTTATTTGGGCTATAGAATTCAATCTCCTTCCACTGGAAAAATCCTTCTAACAACTCCCTCCCTAAATGTAAGGTGTTATATACATGTTATTTATTTACTATAGCTTATTCGGTATTAGATTTTAGTCCACCCCTACTGGAAAAATTCTTTTAACACCTTCTACATTAACTTTTAGCTGTTTTATGGAAGTCATTTACTTACTATAGCTTATTGAATGTTAGATTTCAATCCCCCTCCTCCAGAAAAATTCCTGTAACAACTCCCACCTTAACTTTAAGCTAAATTATGGAAGTTATTTATTTACGACAGCTTGTTGGATGTTAGATTTCAGTCCCTTTCCTCAAAAAAGGGTGAGGTGCTTACTGTCATTTTGCGCCATGAAAAATCAATTTTTGCCCAGGCAGGATCAAACTATCAGAGAAATCAATTTTTCATAGTGTAAAGCTTTAAAAAAGGAGGTTTTAATCCACCCTACCTGGATAGAGACTCTCAGGGGGATGTTTACTTTCATTTTTGCCATAAAAGACCAATTGTTGCCCAAACAGGATCAAATGAACAGAGGAATTAATTTTAATAGTCTAAAACCTTAAAACAGGAGGTTTTGAGCCATGCTATCGTAACAGACCTAATTAAAGTCTCTTTTTCATAGCCTAAAGCCTTAAAACAGAATATTTTAAGCCACCCTATCTTTTGGGGTGCTTACTTTCATTTTGTACTATATAATATGAATTTTTGAGTGTTAGTCCAAGACAATTTCCAGCTGTGAAACTCAATGGTTAGCACAAGGAACCCTCTGGCGTGCGTTTTCACACATAAGACATTTTTCAGGAATTTTCTGGCAAAAATGTCCGTTTACACAAAAATCATTTGCTTAAACTTAAAGGGAAATTCACAACAACGCTTCATCTGACGACTCGTGGCAGTTGACGCCACTTTGACATAAAAACCCACACAATTACAGACAAGCAATGATGGAACGTCGAAAAAACAGGCACACACATAGTCACACATACAGGTATGGTGAGAGAGAGACAAAAACACACAGAGACACACACAGTCAGAGACACAGACACACAAAGGCAGGCATAAAGAGAGGCAAACACAAAATCAAACAAACAGGCACGGTGAGAAAGATAAAACACACAAAAACACAGAAACAGACAAACAAACAAAGATTGGCACAGATACAGGGAAGCACACAGTCAGATACACATGCACAGTCAAAGAAGGAGACAAAAACACAAACACAGGAAAACAGAGTTAGACAAAAAGACACACAATGACAGATAAAAAAAGGCAAACATACTGTCAGACTCAGAGGAACTGCGACAAAGAGAAAAAAACAAACATAAACAAACAGAGTCAGGCCCACAAACACACAAAGGCAGACATAGAGACAGACAGACACTCAATCAGACACACAAGCACGATGAGAGAGAGAGAGAGAGAGAGAGAGAGAGAGAGAGAGAGAGAGAGAGAGAGAGAGAGAGAGAGAGAGAGAGAGAGAGAGAGAGAGAGAGAGAGAGAGAGAGAGAGACACACAGAGTCAGACAATCAAACACACAAAATACACACAGAGATATGCAAACACACAGGTACACATAAAGGCACGATGAGACAGAGATAGACAAAAACACGCACAAGCACACAAGTCAGACAAACAAACACACAAAGAAGGCACAGAGAGAGGCAAACGCACAGTCAGACACAGAGGCACGGTGAGAGAGAAAAACACACACGAACACACGGAGTCAGGCATGCAAACACATGAAGAAAAAAAAA